>NC_043706.1:61758672-61847991 GCF_006229205.1 Suricata suricatta
AAAGAGAGGGAGAGAAATGACTGGGGGAAGATTGAGAAAGAGGAAGAGAGAGAATCCCAAGCAGATTCTGTACTGTCAGCACAGAGCCTGAAGCAGGACTTGACCCCATGACTGGGAGATGATGATCTGAGCTGAAATCCAGAGTCAGACACGTAACCAAATGAGTGACCCAGATGCTCCCTTCTGCCCCTTCCCTCTCCCAGCACTTTCATATACTGTTCATTTAATCCTCTTAGCAACCTTGAACATCATATAACATTATCTTCACTTTATAGATAATGATCTGAGATTCAGTTTGTTTAAAAAATAAAATTAGCTTGGTGTGCCTGCATGGCTCAGTTGTCGGGCTCTGTGCTGACAGTGTGGAGCCTGCTTGGAATTCTCTCTCTCTCTCTCTCTCTCTCTCTGTCTCTCTCTCTTTCCCCCTCTCCCACTTGCTCTCTCTCAAAATAAATAAATAAAAATTTAAGAAAATTAGCTCAAGTTCCCTCAGTTAAGAACTAATGCCAAAGGGATGCCATACATGTTTGTCTGATTCTAAACCCATATCTTTTCACTCATCTGATCACTGAATATTTAGTGGCTACCTGGTTTGTAACAGAGATAGAGCTAAATAATGAATGAGTAAGCATCTCTTCCCTCAAAGAACTCAATGACTAGAAGGCAAGACAGACCCAACAACCAACAATTTATGCACCATGCAGTGTGAGTGACCCATGCTGGAGGCATACAGAGGTACAGGGGAGGGGCTCAGCTGAAATGGTGGGCAAGGAGGGCTTTACTAATGAGTGAAGTCTGTGCTGTGGTTAGGAGGAAGATTAGGTTAGGCGTCAGTTATGTACACACAGGAGACAGATGGATCTGTCTATCTATCTATCTATCTATCTATCTATCTATCTATCTATCTATCTAATCTACCATTATGGACCAAGTATTTGTGTCCCCTCCAAATTCATATGTTGAAACCCTAACTCCCACTGTAGCTATATTTGGAGATAGGTCCTCTAAGGAGGTGAGGAGGTCAAATGTAATCATAACACTAGGGCCCTGATCTGATAGAATTATCAGATGCATGACTGGAGTGGGCTACATTGAATCATGTAATTAAAAGGTTTTATTTTCCAGATGAAGAGACCAAGGCTCATAACTATTAAACAGTTTGTTTAATGTTGCTAAGTAATTACTGACTGAGACACATCAGAACCCACGTTTCCCTAACTGAATCCCATGCTTTCTGGATCATACTGGAGTAGACCTAGAAAGAGGGCTTGACGTCCCCATCTGGGCCACATCTGCTTCCATCTAGAAATCAGTTTTCTCCTCTCTGCATAACAGGAGAAGAATAGATTCATTTCTACAAAGCTTAGTGGAAAATGATATTCTTTTTTGCTGGAGATGTTTATAGTGGACATACACACACACACACATATATGATTTCTGAATATTAAATCAGTATTTTTAAGTAAGGGACACTTGTTACTTTTTATTTTTTACTCCTTCCATGAGTTTTTTTGCAAATGTAATTTTTAGTGTGACAGTTGTTTTTTCTTCAAAAGATATTACTAACATCTCTTATTTTTCTTAGCATCATAGATTTTAACAGCAGGGTCTACACTTAGATCATTTTAATTATTCATTTGCATTGCATGTGCAGTGCTGCGTTATGTCAAACCAGCTCTTTCAGAGTCTGTTTACTTGATGTCTTCTTTCATGTACTATTTCCTGATTATGAAGAGGAGAAGGAAAATAAATTACATTTGTCGTAAAATCTGCTGAACTGACCAAAGGCAATTTCAGATCCAGAAACCTTTAGTCATAGCCTCTATGCAAAAGATTAGTCTGGGGAAGATGAAACATTTGAAGGGCAAGGAAACCCCCATTCTCAGGGGGGGTGGTGCTGTCACCCTGCCCAACTTGGGTGGTGGGCTTATTTGCCAATTTGGTTGCCTTCAGTGTGTGCTGACAAGTCACATTCTTCTGGCAATCAGTAGCTAATATGTAAGGTGAAGAGGCATCATTAAGCTTTACTAATTTTGTAGGGATCATTTAAATAAATACACATCAAGTAACTGAAAGCCAGTGAAGAAGATGGTAGTTTAACAAGGAAGAGATCTATCAAGTACAGACCATGGAGAAAAGGTTTGAGTTCCAAAGTGAGATGTATTATGGGATACAGAATTTTCCTGGCCCCACAGGCCCTTTGGTTATAGCCGAATGAATCTGTCAAAGCAGAGGGAGAGAGAGAAGAGGAAGCTGAAAAAGATGCTTCAGAAGGAAAAATGAAGTGAG
Organism: Suricata suricatta; assembly: GCF_006229205.1. Taxonomy (NCBI): domain Eukaryota; kingdom Metazoa; phylum Chordata; class Mammalia; order Carnivora; family Herpestidae; genus Suricata; species Suricata suricatta. The sequence goes on from NC_043706.1 coordinate 61,760,962, forward strand.
CAAATTATCCTCTCTTGGCTGTTCACACAGGGTGTCCCCTGGCCATCCTGTACCTCTTCATGACACCTACCAGACCCCTAAGTCATTGTTTAGTGTCTGTCTTCCCCCGATTGTGTTTAAATCTATGCATGTTATTTTGGACAGGTGACCTAACACTGGTTTGCCTCTGTGGTCTCTCTACCTATAATGTGGGGATAATGAGATACTTACATCATAGGGTTAGTGTTTATAGAAACTTAGAACACCCCCTGGCTTAGGGTTAGCCCAGCAAGGATAAGGATTGCGTCTGTCTTGTTTCTCACTTTATTTCTAATGTTTTAGCCCCAGGCTTGGCTCTTTGTAAGGCCTTGATAGTTGTGATTCGCTCTCTGGCACTAGGCCCAGCAGCCCTCTAAAACCTCCAGACTCAACTATCCTCTACCTACATCTCAGGAGCCAGTCATCTCAGTTCTGTTCTGAGGAACCTCCATCTTCAACTCAGGGCCTTTGACGTGGATGGTGTTCTTTAGTTGAAGTGGGCCCCAGAGGTGGGATGGATTCTCCCCTGGGGGGTCTCTGCTTGTCAGATGAAGGTGGTGGCTCATGCCCACCTTGTCCAGAGAAGGCCATTTGATTTTTCTAAGAAACTGGGAGCTTCTATCTACCTTACGACTATCCTTCTGTATGAAGTACTTTTTCTAATTGAAGAACAATTTTTAAAAATTTAAATGACATAGTAGTAAGTCAAATTGCATAGAAATAATTATGATGAAAGGAAAGTTTCTTGCTCCATTGGTCCTGCTTCACATTCCAACTTATAGAGGTAACCCTGCTTCAAATGATTTTCTGTTTTAGTCATTCCCTATAGCACCACATTAAGTATCCAGCTCTCTTGGTTTTCTGTTTTTGACTTTAGACCATATTTTCTGATTCCTCTCTGCTTCCTATCACCTTACTCCAGGGTTTGGTAGTTTTAGTTTTTAGATGCTCTTCTGTCTTCTGAATAACATTCCTGTCAGAGTCCTTTTTTTTCTCTGATGGTTTACCATGGTCTATCTTTTATGCTAATGCTGATGTCAGGTGATTCTCACTTTTGGTGTGTCACACCTGCTTCCTGACAGTGGGGGAGATTTCTGGCAAGTAGGGCATCACTCTGGGCACACTGTGTGTACTCAGATCTTGAGGGGATAAGGTGTGCCCACTGATAAACTGGTTGAAAAATTGGGTTGTCTAAATTCCAGAAAGAGGATGGCCTTCCTTGGAACCCCCACACATAAAGCCTTAAGATTTACCACGTGGTTAACTCAATGTCTTTGGAAAGGAGCCTTCTATTTTGCCCCAGGGTAAAATGCTCTCGCTGTGTGTTAGTGCTGGAGTGGCGATGAAGAGTGACAGTCAGGCTGTGGAATCTGGAGTGCACAGTGGTCCCCACAGCAACTTTTGATGAAGCCTTCCTCCCACCCCATCCCTGTCTCTCACTCTTGTGTTCTATGCACCAACAGAAAGCTCATACACGTTCAAAGATTTACTTGTGGTCCAGAATCCAATGTACAGAACTCAGAATGATGGGATGAATAGCTGAGACGGAAGACAAGTTTAGGCTAGTTTAGTGTATTATTACTAGATAGGGCCCTAACAACAATCTGTGAAACATGAGCGTTCTAGGTATAGGCCAAGGAATAAGTAAACTTGAATAGGTTGAAAGGAGGAAAGTTTCAAATCATTAGAAATGGAAGCTTCAGGATACAAGCATGATGAGTTATCACACTGAGGCTTAAGTTAAAAAAATTAGATTGGGATCAACAGAATATTACGCAGCCATTACTGACAAGCATCACCTTCAACTCTGGACTGTAAGAAACACGGAGCCCGCTTAGTCAGACCCTTTATTGCACAAAGAGAAAGATGAGACATTAAAAGGTTAGTGACGCCAGCCTTTAAGCCACATCTTGATCCCGCTAAGCCCAGTAGACTGTGAATGTAGACAGCCTGGAATCATTTTACATCTCTGCTCCAGCCTTCCTCATTACACATTTGATTCATTTCCAAGGACGAAAGTGTAAATGTGTTCTCAGGATGTTGACTGTTCAATAATTTACGTAAGGCTGTAAACACATTTCAGTACATTTAGGAAACAGATTTTCCTTATTTTTTCCCCCCCCGATAGTATAGTCTCTAAACAATTTCTGGTCAATTAAAACCTCTTGTGATCAATGGTATTGTCACTTCCATCTTCTTTAATTTTCAGAAAAATCTATCCAAAAAGGAATTTCTCACCATGCATCCATATCTAACAATTACCTTTCTACTATTTTTGTCCATATTGCAAATTCTGCCAAAACCATTTCCTTTTGTCAGCCAGAGCTCTAATATCATTTCTCTTATAAAATATTATGTCATCCATCATCATTAATGTCTCCCATCTCCTCTTTATCATGTTTATGTCTTTCTTGTATACACAGCTATTTGATATTTTGAATCCTTCCTGCTACCATTTCCTTATTTTAACTATGTCTCTGTAATACCAAGGACATAGCACACTTTGTTTTTCTTTGAGAGAGAGAGATCTCATAGGAATCAATCTTAATATATTTTTCTAGCAATGGTAAGTATAATAGACATTTCATTTGGAAGTTTACTTTTTTCCTCTTATCTCAGCTTACATTTCTTTTTATTCTTCCTTTGCCATTTGCCTAAAGATATATGCCCAATATTTAGGTTCTATTTTTCTATATTTCTTACATAAATAAAGTCCATAAAATTATTTCCTAGGTTAATCACAGGATTTCAAGATTGGAGGAATAATAAAAGTCATCCAGCTCATAACTTATTGGAAGCTTGCATTTCCTTGATATATCTACCAAAAGTTTATTCCACCTATGTTTGAACAACCGTTATCTCCCAAGTTTGGTTTCCTACATGAACAGCTTGATTTTAGAAAAATTTTTCTTTCATTGGGTCAAATCTGTATTATGCCAAATTACCTCCTTTCTTTACCCCCTCAATGAGTATCCTTTCCTCAATATTTAACACTTCAAATGAATAATGATGCTGTTTGCAAATCTTCTTTTTCTTTTGGTTCTTGTAAAGGGATCCTTTACTATTTCAAAAATTCACCTACTACTTCTCCCTCTTTTAAAGAACATTGTTTTTAATTTACATCATTAAACTAAATTATATAATATTTCTAAAACATTAGAAAGATTCTAAAACCAAAATCATAAAAATATCCATTCAGGTCATATTTCTTGAAAGAAGTGATTGTATGGCAAGAATAAATTAAGGTTCGTTATGGAAAGGTAGAACAGCCTCGTATAAACTGCATGATTTCCCCCACCAGACACTGTATTAGTGTTTTGTTGCTATCATAATAAATTACACAGGGCTCCCTGGGTGGCTCACTTGGTTGAGGGTCTGACTTTGGCTCAGGTCATGATTTCATGGTTTATGCGTTTGAGCCCTGCATCAGGCTCCACACTGACAGTGTGGGATTCTTCCTCTCTGCTCCTCCCCACTTGTACCCTCTCTCTCTCCCTCACTCCCTCCCTCTCTCTCAAAATAATGGATAAATAAAAAATAATTAGCACAAACTTAGAAGCTTAACACAAATTCATCATCTTATAGTTCTGTAGTTAGAAATCTGTTATGGGTCTTATTGGGCTAAAATCAAGACATCAGCAGGGATATGTTCCTTTTTGTAGGCTGTGGGTAAGATTTCAATCCTTAACTTTTTCAGCTTGTAGAGGCTGCCTCTAAATTTCTTCTAGAGGTTTTATGGTTTCATGTCTTACATTCTGAGTTAATTTTTGTGTATGGTGTAAGGTCGTGGTCCTGTATCATTCTTTTGCATGTAGCTATCTAGTTTTCCCTATACCATTTATTGAAGATACTTGTCCTTTCTCCATTGTATATTCTTGCTTCCTCTGTCAGAGATTAATTAATGGGCATGCATGTGGGGAGCCAGAAAAATGGAGATTAGCCGCCTATAGGCAGGGAAGCACCACCCCCTGTCAGGAGAAGCCAGAAGATCAAAGATCAGCCGCCTGCAGGCAGGGTAGTATCAGCCCCTCAGGCGCTGTACTAAAAACCCTGGTTTGGTTCCTCTTTTACTACAGCCTTAATCCCTTAACCCTGTTTCCTAGCAACCAACCTAGGTCAGCTGCCTTGTTTTCCTGCCTCGAAATCTTTATAAGATACGGTGTTTTCTCAATAAAGGCTTGATCAGAAACCTTGTGTTGCCTCCACTCTCTGTGTCTCCCTCCTGCCCTATTTCTCTCTCCCTCCCTCGGGAACGAACCTGCAAGGATCAAGGGGTGGACTAGACACATGCATGGGTTTATTTCTGAGCTATTTTCTTCCATTGATCTATTTGTCTGTTTTTACGCCAATACTATACTGTTTTGATTATTATCAATTTGTAGTCTGGTTTGAAATCAGGGAGTGTCATATCTCCAGCTTTGTTTTTTTTCTCAAGAATGTTTGACTCTTCAGAGTCTTTTGTGGATCCCTATTCATTTTATAGCTATTTGTTCTTCTGTGAAAAGTGCCATTGGAATTTTGATAAGGATTGATTGCATTGAATCTGTAGATTGCTTTGGGTAATATGGACATTTAAACAATTCTTCCAATCCATGAGCATAGAATATATTTCCATTATTTTTGTCATCTTCAACTTCTTTCCTCAGTGTCGTATAGTTTACAGAATACAGGTCTTTCACCTTCTTGGTTAAATTTATTCCTAGGAATTTTATTTATTTTTTTGATTATTCATAAATGGGATTTTTAAAAATTTCTCTTGCTGATACCTCACTATTAGTCTATAGAAATGAAATGGATTTCCGTATGTTAATTTTGTATCCTGTGACTTTACTGAATTCATTTATTAGTTCTAAAAGTTTTTTTGGTGTAGTCTTTAAGGTTTTCTATATATAGTATCATGGCATCTGCAAATAGTGAAAGCTTTACTTTTTTCTTACACATTTGGATGCATTTTATTTCTTTTACTTGACTAATTGCTATGGTTAAGATTTAAATACTATGTTGAATAAAAGTGGTGAGAGTGGACATCCTGGTCTTGTTTCTGATCATAGAGGAAAAGCTTTTAGTTTTTAGATATTAGCTGTGAGTTTGTAATATATGACCTTTATGATGTTGAGGTATATTCCTTCTATACTCACTTTGTTGACAGTTTTTATCACAAGTAGATGTTATATTTTGTCAACTATTTCCCCATATCTATTGTGAAGATCATATGATTTTTATCTTTTATTTTGCTAATGTGGTATATAATATTGTTTGATTTATATTTGATTTATAGATATTGACTATTCTTGCATCCTTGAAATAAATTCCACTTAAACATAGTGTATATTCCTTTTAATCTAATGCAGAATATGGTTTGCTAATATTATGTTGAGGATTTTTGCATCTATGTTCAAAAGGTATATTGACCTTTTCTTGGTAATATTGGTAATTGGTAATTACCAATTTGATATTGTTTTTGTTTGTTTTTTATTTGTTTTGTGGTGCTCTTGTTAAAAAGTCCCTTTAACATTTCTTGTTAAGCCTGTTTAGTAACGATGAACTTCTTTAGCTTTTGATTGTCTGGAAAACTCTTCACCTCTCCTTCAATTTATTTTAATGTTTATTTACTTTGAGAGAGAGAGAGAGAGAGAGAGAGAGAGAGAGAGAGAGAGAAAGCATGAATGGAGAAGGGACACACACACACACACAGAAAGAGAGAGAGAGAATCCCAAGCAGGCTCCACACTGTCAGTGCAGAGCCAGATGTGGGGCTTGAACTCATGACCATGAGATCAGGACCTGAGCTGAAACCAAGAGTTGGATACTTAACCACTGAGCCACCTAGGTGCCGCTCTCCTTCAATTCTGAATAATAATCTTGCCAGGCAGAGTATTCTTAATTGGAAGTACTTTCCTTTTAGCACATTGAACATGTCACTGGCTTCCTTTTCTGGCTTCCAAAGTTTCTGCAGAGAACTCTGATAGCCTTTTGGAGTTTCCTTTGTAACTAACAATTTGTTTTTCTCTTACTGCTTTTAAGATTTTCTCTTTAACTTTTGACATTTTAATTATTATGTGTCTGAATATGGATTTCTTTGGGTTCATCCTATTTGGAAATTTACCTCTGAACCTAGAAGTCTGTCTTCTTCTCCAGCTCAGGGAAATTTTCAACTATTAATTTTTCAAATAAGATTCTGCTCCTTTTTCTCTCTTCTTCTTTCGGAATTTAAGTCATCATTAAAAAAAATTCTTTTCTTTTTGCTGCTTTCTCTGGGTGGGTGCTGTTGCTTTGTCTTCCAGCTTGCTGATCTGTTCTGCTTCGTACAGTCTGCTGTTGAACCCTCTAGTGTATTTTTCAGGTGTTATATTCATCAGTTCTGTAACTTCTGTCTCGTAGTTTTTAATATTTTCTACCATTTTGTTCAAGTTCCCATTGTGTTCATCCATTCTTGTCCTGAGTCCAGAGAGCATCTTAATCCTTTCTTTTCTTTTTATTTATTTTTTGCCCTTGGCACTCACTGCCCTAGGCTTGTACTTCCCAAATTGTTAAAAACTTAGGTCTTACCTTCTGCTCTGAATTCTTTATCAGGTAGGTTATTTTTCTCTGTTATCATTAAGTTCTTTTTCTGAGGTTTTGTCTTGGCCTTTTGTTTGGATGTATTTTTCTTATTCTCATTTTGCTTGATTCTCCGTGTTTACTTCTATATATTAGGTAAAACAGCTACCTTTCTTAGTCTTAAAGGTTAGTCTTGGAGCCTTATGTAGGTGATGAACCTTCTCGTTCAACTTTGTTGTAGCTCTTGGTTGTCTTGGAACCTTCGTGATTGTCTAAACCCCTGATTTATTCTTGATATGCCGTCATTGTTGAGGATGTGCCAAGACCTGTCAGTGATCCAAAGGGAGGAATCTCATTTAGCATCTAGTTTCAGGATGATTAGAAGTCAGATCCTCAGACAGCAGCTTTTAAAATATGCAAATATATACAGTCCTTTGGGCCTGCAATTGTAATATCTGTTGGCCTCCAGACCGGATCTGGAGGTGCCCATGGGTGACAGTTACAAAAACTTGAGCTCCAGATGAGTTTGTAAGTTCCTTTCTGGTAAGTCTCATTGAAATATAGGCCAAAGGAGTCCACAGAATGGTGTCTTTCTGCTTATATTCCCTAGGAGCACCTCCTTAACCTTTAGATGTATGGGAAACCTGAAGCCTGTCACTAAGGCTGATGCTCCAGGCTAATAGGCTTTTTTCACAGGAAAACTGTAGTTGTGTTTCAGTGTGCTCTTTATGCAGTGCTCTGGGGGAGGGGTGGCCTGTGAAGAACTGTCATTTTGATTGTTACCTTCCCAGGGAGCTTGGGAATGTCAGCCTCCTTGTCCACCAGGGCCAGGCAATCAATCAGGTGGAATGCCCCCTCTGTTGGCTTTACCCACACAGTTGGATAGTGTAAGGGGTAGAAATTGCCCATGGCTTCAAAAAGACAAAGGGAAAATGTTTTGATTGTGTACAGCCCACCGCTGCAGCAGGAATGCGGTGGTCCTGGCACATGCCAGCTTTAAGCTGGGAGTAGGAAAATGCAACTACCACTCTTGCTCATCAACTGCCTATACACACTGACTTTACTAGGTCGTGGGTGGGAGAATGGTGCAACCATTTGTGCTCATCAGCCCCAGCTAAGGAGCAGGGGAGTGCTGTAACTGCCGTGCCCTCCTGCTTCAACAAGGCAATGGGCTGCCACTGCTGGCCCTGGCCTGTCTTAGCAAGGTGGCAAAAAGGTGCTTCTACTGAGTTTGGTGCAGAGAACAAAAATGGTGTCCACCAGTGCCTCCATCTCTGGGGAGGGTTTCGGTTGTCCCTTGCCCTTCCAGAAGATGCTTTTATATTAGCAAATGAATTTATTCACATATAGTTTAGGTACTCTTCAATATGCTGTTTTTTTGTCTTTTTTTTTTTTTTTTTTTGGCAGGCTCTTAGGGTGAGTGAGATTGTATACAAACCTTTCAAAGGGGGAATCTCAGTTTCCTATAGCCCTTTGGGTCCCTCGGATGTTAGTGCTGTTGCTTTTCTAAGCCAGCAATTTTGGGGGCTCATCCCTCTGGTGAAGATCCCAGGGGTCAGTGTTCCTGATGCGGGGGCAACAACCCCCACTTCTCTGACAGGAGTGCTGGTGAGATCCCTCACTGTTGTGTGTTGTGGTGGATGGAGGGTAGGGGTGCGGTTTGGTGAGACCAAAAAATGTGATGTGTTCTTTTCTCATTTGTTGTGGAGGAAGCAGTTCATCTAGTTTTCAGATATTTTTCAGAAAAAAATGATCCATAGTAGCTATAGATTTGGTATGTCTGTGGGAGAAGGTGAGTTTAGGATCTTCCTATGCTACCATCTTGCAGATATATGTCTTTGTAATTCTCTGAACCAAAAGCTACAGAATACTCACTGTTTAAAAGGTATTATGTCAAATATTATGACAGATGCTAAGAGAAATGAAAATTGTCTTGTATAAACCATCTCTACCAGACAGAAATCTTGCATTCCTTCTGCAATAATGCCTCTTCCTTCTTTCCTGCACTGGCTGGTCATACACTTTTGGACTTAGATGAAATGTCGCACTGCAGGCAGTGGTCCTGGCAGTCACTAAGGGGTGTAAAGGATCTGAGCAATCACTGAGGAGTTGATTGATGCAGCTCCAAAGTTTAGGGCAATTAGCCTCCAATGGGGTAAACCTTGCTCAAAGGGAAAAAGGGGGATTGTGGGTTGACTAATAATACCCTGCCACCATGCCCTTTGTCTGGAATTTGGATGATTCTTAGGGTCAGTTCCTCATTACAACTTTCTGGGGAAGTTCTGCATGCTGAGTGAACACACACCTACTGAGGAACCTCTATATTTCTCCATAACTAGTTGTGAAGCAACAGTCAGTGCAGTAACACCTTCTATCATATTGTCCTTTCTTTTCCTTTATCCTTTACCCTTTGTACTCACTGTCCTGGGCTTGCACTCCCCAAATTGTTGGAAACTTAATCCCTACCTTCTGTTCTGTTTTCTAGAAGACCAGGGGTAAGGCACAATCTAATTAGCCTTTCTCCAAACATCAGGAAATTAGAGAGACAAATGTTTCCAAACTCATGAAGTTTTTTCTATTAAATAAAAGCCTTAAAATAATGGAAAGTCTTAAACATAAACTATAAACATGAACTACAGATAAACAAAGAAACACACTGAGGTAAAGCTTCAAAAGAAACACCATAAAACTGTTTTACTTTTTACAGGGTTTGCTCTTTTGCTGAACCTCATTAGTTATCAACCACTGCTTAACCTTGACTTTTTGTGAAGGACGAATCCTTTATAACACTTCCTGTTATTAAAAAAAAAAAAACAGACAAAAAATACTCTCACTTCTGCAGGCAGCATGCTTCTTTTGAAATTTTTATTTTTCTATACAGTGAAAAAAATCCTGAATTTAGAATGAATATTTGAGTCCTGGCTTTTTGACTTCCTGGCTATATAAAATGTAGGAATTGCCTTCTGCAAGGTGAGGAAACTTAGACTCAGGGACAATGAAACAGTGTTAAGATAACACCAAAATTTGGACTTTTTGCCTAGTATCAAATAAACAGCTTTTGTAAGATTTTCCTTACAAAGCCTGCCCCAGTGTCTATAAATGTCACCTGTATATGCCTCCTTTTACTGGTTATCAGCTCACATTCAGCATCTCTCTTGTCTCCCTAACCAGGTTGTAGGGGCTTGTGGGCAGATTCTCTTTTAGTGTTTTTGATTTTCCCACATGGTCCACAAGGGTGTCTTTTATAAAACAGGGACTTGATAAAAAATGGTTGATTCACTATTGGAGATAACTGGCAAAGATTACTTACATAGTAAATACTGAATGTTAATTGAGAAATTTTATTTTGTTTTAAGTAGACTCCATGCCCAACATGGGACTTGAACTCACAACCCCGAGATCAAGAGTCACTTGCTCTACCTACTGAGCCAGCCAGGTCCCCCAAATAGGAATTTTTAATATCCCTTCTATGTCTAGACATTGGCCAGAGGGTGAAATCAAGAATATAATGGTATTCTCTGTACCCTGACTTTGACATTTTTCTATTCAGTTATTAAAGTCCTCTGGACATGACCAAATGGGGGAGCACAGGATATAACTCCCTGCCCAGAAGAATATTCAGGTGCATGTTCAGATGTACCTGTACTCAGTGAAAGCAGAAGAGCTACCTGGTTTGCATGACGGGTGGTAGATGTTCTTCTTCCTAGTTATGTTGTACAAATACTTTTAGAAGACTCATTCCTTTAACTTTACAGAAGTTGGCCCAATAGCCTGAACTGGATGGAATATGTGTTTGCTATTTTTATTTCTCAAAAGTAGCAATTTAAATGGTTTTATTCTTAGGTGATATTTACTTTGGTTAAAGCATGCATCTTAAAGCAGACCATTTTCTTTTAGTCAAAGTGAGATTGATAGATAGTTTTAAAAATAGATCAGCCTATTGTGCATGTCAAGCTATAAAAATAGAAGCCAGGTCTATGCTTGACAGATTCCAAAGATAGTCTTTAGTATGATTAGCTAATACTCACAGTACTGCAGGTCTCTTTAATATTAATGAACCACTGAAGTCAGTGTGAGAAAGTCTGCAAAGAGCATGGAAGTTTTTTAATATAATCACCCAGGCAGGCTGCAGTAAGATTTACATTTGAGATTTTGCAGTAATTAGAGAAATACTCATGAATACGCATATGCTAAAATACATCCATTTTACAGAATACAGTGTTGTGTGTATGCTACAAGAAGAAAAATAGATGACTGTTACAAATCAAGAGTTGTTACTTTCCCTGAACTTGCTTCTTGGTCAATAGATTGAAAACATACCTATCTACAGAACAAGGCACCCAATAACTTCTATATATCAAGAGGCCAGATGCACTGAAATTCTTCACTCTCTGCACTGCCTCCATGAAGGTCCCTTTACACCACGTGGCAGGGTGAGTTATTCATATTACAATGTGTATTCATTTCTGATGAAGAATCACCAAGACTGTAGTTTACTTGGGTTTGATGGTCTCTTCATTTCTCTCTTACTCCTTCTCTTATACATCAGGGTTGTTTGCAGGTCTACATCAGAAGTTTCTTGAAAACAGTCTCTTCCTTCATTCTGAGGAATCATTCTTCATTATCATGTCATATAGGTTTCTCTCTCTCTCAACTGGACTATATAACTGTTTAGTTGTTGAATAAATGAATGAATATTAATATGGCTCCTCTCTCAAGAACTTTTATTTTCTAGACTTTTTAATTGTCTTTGTTATGATAACATAAAAAAGGAAAATGAGCTCCTCTCCAATGTTTAGAAGTCGTAGGTCGGTATACTGAGAATTTCCAAGAAAAGAGAAATAATATTTATCTAAAAATATTTACACAATAGCACTGCTGGTGTTCCTACAATAAATGAAATCTGAAAATTCAGCTGAGAACTTATTTTGGCTCATGTGCAGTCAGGTCTGAACTTATGACTATTTCCAAACTTTTAGTTATTTTTTCCATGATTATGAATACAGTAGTTGTTAATTTTAAGACAGTTATAACATATGGGAAAGTATTAAAATGACCATAGTGTCGCCATGAGATAACTATGTGTATTTTCTGTTCCTTTTAGTTTATTTTCAGTTATGTGTGAGTATATGTGCCTATACACACACACATTTTTACAAAAACACTATCTTAATCTATTGCTCTCAGACCTAGTTTCCATTTTTATTATTTATATACATTTTTTATTTTTATTTTTTTATTTTTAAAAATTTACATCCAAGTTAGTTAGCAATATAGTGCAACAGTGATTTTAGCAGTAGATTCCTTAATGCCCCTTACCCATTTAGCCCATCCCCTTTCCCACAACCCTTCCAGTAACCCTCCATTCTCTATCTCCTAGTTTCTATTCTTTTTTTTTCTTAACATTTATTTATTTTTGATAGACAGACAGATCATGAGCAGGGGAGGGGCAGGGAGAGAGGGACACACAGAATCGGAAGTAGGCTCCAGGCTCTGAACTGTCAGCGCAGAGCCCGACATGGGCCTTGAACCCACGAACTGTGAGATTATGACCTGAGCCAAAGTCAAAGGCTCAACTGACTGAGCCATCCTGGCGCCCCTCCTAGTTTCTATTCTTAATTTACTGTGGTCATCTTTCCTTGTGAATGGGTAAGTTTATTTGTACATAATAATTATAATGATTAAATATTATTCCTTTATATGGATGTATAATAATGTATTTATTATTATAAGTGTATTTATGAATTTATACATATATTTGCATATTTGTCTAATTATTATATTAAATAATTATAAGCAGTATATAAATAATAATTGAAATAATTTAAAAATTATAATAATAAAATTATCTTAAAGTAGTTTTTTTTTTTTTAATTTAGAGTTGTGGTCTTTTGGTCATAAGAATACATGTTGTAAGTTTTGATACACAGTGTCAACAGTTTGTGTGGAAAAACTGTGCCCGTGTATACTCACCTCCCAAATGGCATGTATAAGCTTACCCATTTCTTCACATCATTAGTCTTACCTGAGGTAATTATTCTTTTGCATCTTTTTCAAGTTGTTAAGTGAAAAATGGTGCTTCTTGGTTTAATTTACATTTATTTGTTTACTAGTGAGGTTGACTTCTTTGGTCAAATTTTTTTGGCCATACGTAGGCTAAAGTTTGGGTTTAACCACTGATTTGGTTAACTTCTGGCCAATGTGGGTTAAAGAAACAGATCTTTGCTAGTCTTCGAAGTCCTCACTCCCATTGTAACTTTTATAATAACTAGTATCTTGCTGTTTTTGTAGTTGTGCCACTTCTGTGGACATTCCTGAACAACAGAGGCTTGTCTGCCTGTATCTGAACAGTATATGAACAAAATACAACTGCATGTTTTCTTCTATGGCTAGCTCGTTCTGTTTAGCATTGTTTGTGCTGGTTCACTTGTAGAACTGCCTATGAAAGAGAAAGCGGAGACTCCTTTCCTGGCTGTAAGGAGTCTCTATCAGCTTAGCAAAAATTTACTTGGAGCTGCCCTGCAGTTGTGACTCCTTCTACCCAACTCTTCGTTCACCCTTTTCTTCATACAATCCAACCTGCATCGTAATCTGAAGGCTCTTCCCACTTGTACTGATTTCCTTGGGCTATTGTAACAAATTACCTCAAAACTGGTGTTCTAAAACAACAGAAATTTACTTTCTGTAGTTCTGGAGGCCAGATATCTGAAATCAAGAATTACTTTTCCACCCAGTTTTGGGAATAGAACCTCCATGATTCCAGTGGGCCTCTTCCTGAGGAGAAATTAAGAGGAGTGGGTAAGGTTTGTTTTAAGGTTACATTAAGAGCCCACTGCTGTAGTTGGTTTCAAGGCCACATCATCCTCCCCTCCTCTAACCATTCTGAGCTGCCACTTCAGCAGGTCTTGGTGGCTTATCTTTGGAAGGTGAGATTCAAACCTCCCTCCCTTCCTTCCTTTCTTCCTTCTTTCTTTCTGAGAGGTGGAGCAGAGAGAGAGAGAATCTTAAGCTGGCTCCACGCTCAACTCAGAGCCTAATATGGAGCTTGATCCCAAGACCCTGGGATCATGACCTGAGCTGAAATCTAGAGTCAGATCCTGAACTGACTGAGCCACCCAGTCACCCCAAATCTTTATTCTTGAGGGGTCTGAGTCCTTGGCATCACACCCTTCTTAGACTGGGGATGTTGCACATGTATACTCACAGTACAATGGAACAAGGGAGAATTATCTTTTGATTCTCAAACCCATGTATTCTACCTGTGGACACAGTGTACTATACTGAGGTCTCTGAATTAATGTATATGCTGCATCATGGAAGATGGCACCCCATTTGTCAGTATTGCCTCTGAGCTGGCATTTGGGCTTCCTCTTAGAAAGTCATTCTTGCACTCTGTGAAGCTTATTGCTTCTGGAAGGTCTGGTATGTGATATAACCACTGGTCCTGGGAATATATTCCTATTTCCCTGTGTAGAAGGTAAGGGAGTATGGTAGTCTCCATTTACCCCTCTGTCCAGATCCATTTTCTGTTCTGCCATGCCTTGCTCCATGGATTCAGGCAATGGGGACAGGGTGGGTGAGGAGAAGTATGAAATTGAAGGGAAAGTGGAGAAGACATTTAGGAAATTTTTTTTCTGCCAGACTTTCCTGCTTTGTTATAATTATGCATGACTGGGTCCCTTTTTGTGCTTCCATAGCTCCTTGTCTCATTGGAATCCACAGTTTCAGTATTTCCTAGGGGTGGTAACAGCTCCTCTCAACATTTCCTTAAGCTTGCCTCAAGTTGCATACTATGTTGTGTGGGTTCCAAGCCTGTGGACCAGGTATCATGGAAGCCTCCAGATCGTGATGCTTGCTATGGTTCTGAGGACAGAAAAGGCAAAACCATAAATGGAATAGGTATTTATCACTGTGAAGGTGAACCACTGGCCTTTCCAGGATGGAAGGGGTCTAAAGTAGTCAACTTGTCACAAGTGATCTTTTGGTGTCTTTAGCAGGTGGTGCTGGGAGAACTGGACAGCAACATGCAGAAGAATGAAACTAGACCACTTTCTTACACCATACACAAAAATCAACTCAAAATGGCTGAAGGACCTGAATGTGAGACAGGAAACCATCAAAACCCTCGAGGAGAAAGTAGGAAACAACCTCCTTGACCTCAACTGCAGCAATTTCCTACTTAACACATCCCCAAAGGCAAGGGAAATGAAAGCAAAACTGAACTCTTAGGACCTCATCAAGATAAAAAGCTTCTGTACTGCAAAGGAAACAATCAAGAAAACTAATAGGCAACTGACAGAATGGGAAAAGATAGTTGCAAATGACATATCAGATAAAGGGCTAGTATCCAAAATCTACAAGGAACTCACCAAAATCCACACCCACAAAACAAAAAACCCAGTGAAGAAATGGGCAGAAGACATAAACAGACACTTTTCCAAAGAGGACATCCAGATGGCCTACAGGCACATGTTCAACATCACTCATCATCAGGGAAACACAAATCAAAGCCACATTGAGATACCACCTCACACCAGTTAGAGTGGCTAAAATGAACAAATCAAGAGACTGCAGATGTTGGCGAGGGTGTGAAGAGATGGGCACCCTCCTCCACTGTTGGTGGGAATGTAAACTGGTGCAGCCGCTCTGGAAAACAGTGTGAAGGTTCCTCAAAAAACTACCCATAGAACTCCCTTATGACCCAGCAATAGCACTGCTAGGGATTTACCCAAGGGATACAGAAGTGCTGATGCATAGGAGCACATGTGCCCACAGTCCATGCCCAGTGATATATGGTAACTCCATGCCTCTTCACCAGGCCTCCTTGCCTGGGGGATGTATTAAATATGGTTCTTTTGGATGAGCAAATATAACGAAGAAAATTCTAGTTTTATACAAAGTTGAATAGCTTGAAAGACTATTACACAAATAATAATGTAGATTGGTAAGTTTAATTAAAGTTGTGACTACTTAAAATTTAGAAATATCATATTTTTTATTGTTAGAAAACACCGTGAGCTCTGTCAATGGAAGAATGAATCTGAGAGAGAGAAGGAGGCTGAGAACTGGTTCCTGGG
Source organism: Suricata suricatta (assembly GCF_006229205.1). Classification (NCBI taxonomy): domain Eukaryota; kingdom Metazoa; phylum Chordata; class Mammalia; order Carnivora; family Herpestidae; genus Suricata; species Suricata suricatta. The sequence continues at coordinate 61,776,596 of NC_043706.1, forward strand.
TGGTTACCAGGCCTGAGTCTCCATTCTAGCTAGACACTGCCAACACGGACACAGCAATGAACAAGACAAAAGTCAGGGTACGAAGCTGTATGGGTGTATGAAGCTATAGAGGATATGACCTGAATTTGAGGCAAAGAACTCTCAGTAGTAGCTGACAAACGAAAGCAAGAAGGATTAGCCCAGTATTTTAAACCTCTGTCTTCCCATCAGCTAGACTAGGAGCCTTCTGGGCCTTTGGAGTAAGAAAGCTTCTGGTTTGAGGAATATGCCATAAGGGACCCTGCTAAGGGCATTATGAAAAGGCACAGTTGGAACAAACAGCCTGCTGACAGTTGAGATTTGAATTTCAAATGTAGGAAGTTCTGAAAGAAAAACAGTCTTAGTGCTACATAAATTGCTTCCAAACACTCAAAGACACAGCAGAAAAGGCAACAGAAAACCACATGAGGCAAAACAATTTTGATAAACTTATGGAATCTATTCTCTCTCTCTTTTTTTTTTATCCGTCAGTGCCCCACCCCCTTCCCCCAAGTAACCAAAGAAAAAATAAAATTAATTGAAACTGTGCAGGAAGTTCCAAGAAACTCTGAAGGAAGCAGGTATATTTGAAAACTGGATGCTATGACTGAATCAATAGTCCCCATTGGGGAAATATCCCCTAGAGAGAAAGAAATTCATGATCGAGTGTGAAGTCAGGCAGTCAATTGGTATATATTTTACTTGTAAAGATTGAAACTATGTCCTGTTAACCAGCTTCTAAACTCTTCCTAAAGGCCCAATAAGGTGTATGTACAGTAGTTAATCACCACATGTTTTGTCATCAAGCAGTCTGCAATAGATTTTGGATACTTCAACTGAAAGAACCTTTACTTTATGCCCAGAAAAAACCCCATTGGAGCATCCAACACTGTGTGGCTGGGGCATGAGAAGTGCCAACTGTATATGTGTCACATGCTCAGAAACCACCAGAAGGTTAATTCTTTTCATAGAAAGGAAAACACAATTTTGTGAGCCACATCTGAGGAATTGAATAAAATGAGTTGGAGGGCGGGTTTTAGAATAAATTTGAAATGCACAGGGAGATCGCTGTTTTACCATGCCTGCTTTCTTTGCGTTTATGTATCCCTACTGGTGACCCAGTCGAAGAGCAAATGTTGGATTCCTACATTTCAGGCTGCAGACATATTATTCTACCAGTGGGAAATAAGATTCTTGCAGTCCTATTACAGGAAGCCAAATTGCTTCATCCCCAGAAGCCAGAGGATTTCACTAGCAAGCAGTGGGGAGCCCATACAAAGCTGTAATTTGCAATCCGAATCTAATTTCAAACCTCATCTAAAAAAATGAAAATTAATATGTTGAAGAAAGTCCCTGTATTACTTAGCTAGCTTACCCCCAAATTCCTTAGAATTTATGGGTAATCGATTTTGAAGAAAATTAGTTGGGGTTTAATCACTGTTTCTCAGATTCTTTTATTTTGAGTATACTAACTATGGTAAACATGGGTGAATTGTCCATATTGGGAAACAATTCATCACATTATCCAAAGAAATGAGTACCTTTCAGATTTTGCCAGCATAAGAAAATAATTTTGCCTGTTAATAAGAGTGAAAATTTTATGTGAATTTAGCCTTAAAATAGACTGGTAGGAGAGTGCTGCACCAAAGTGAGAGTGAGTATAGGGACTGTCGCTCCCATACATGGAGAGAACGTCGTGCATGAGAAAGGTGACACGGATCCAAGCTTCGGCTCTGCTCACGCACACCAACCTCTTTCTAAAATGGAATTAATGAGCTGGCTACTGTCTCCAGCTTTCTGTCCATAACAAGTTCACAGTGTAGCGAAGGAAAAGAGCAAGGGAAATTCACAACTAAGAAATGTCCTCCCATAACTTGAAAGGAGCTCTGTAGGCAAGACAAGATAAGGATATTATTAGACACATCTCCCTTCAGTGGTGGAGCTCAGAAATGAAGGTATAGGGTTAGCCCCAAAAAGAAAGTGGCAAACAGTACCAAAATCTTCTTTTCAATTTCTCCACTTCCTATTGGCTTTCTGGAGTTCTTAACAAATGATGAGAATCGGCCAAGTTGTGTTTTTCCTTCCTTTACTTCTTCCTAGCCTCTGCCAAACATAAAAGCTAAAAAGCTGAGAAATGATCACAAGTTGGACAGAAGGCAAGGAATTGAGTCTGAATAATTTACCAGCTGTTATTCAGTTCTGGATAAGTAGAGCCTGAAGGACACATACATGATAGAGGTTTTGTGGGGCCTGAAGCTTATATAATTGTGGAGGTTTGGGGGCAGACCATTTTTTATGAAAAAGAAGACCCATTTATGAAATCAATAATAGGCACAAAAGTTTACAATTATTCAGAATGAGAAATCACAAGGAACTACAAATTTTTTAAAGCTGAGAAATAGTTCCACATCTAAGATGTGTTATTTGTGTTACAGAGCTAATGTTTTTCTACCCTTACATCACTGGACCAGCTACATAATCTGGGAGGCACAGTGCAAAATGAAACTTTATAGATGCTTGGTCAAAAATTAAGAATTTCAAGATGGAGACTTCAAAGCATTAAATCAACCACTGGGCCCAACTGAGTGTGCGGTCCTATGACATCATATGCACATAAAGCAGGCCCTATGAGCACTGCAAAACACAGGGGAAAAATAATGCAGTATTTTTATTAGACCACCTTCTGTAACAGGTTTTTCCTACATTTTTTGGCTATATATGCTTTGATTGATACTTCATATGATGACTGTTCTATAATATCTTTTCTTTAAGAATTTTTTTAAATGTTTATTTATTTTTGAGACAGAGTGTGAACAGGGGAGGGGCAGAGAGAGAGGGAGACACAGAATCTGAAACAGGCCCGAGCTCTGAGCTGTCAGCATAGAACCCGATGCAGGGCTCAAACCCATGAACCGTGAGATCACGACTTGAGCCGAAGTCAGATGCTTAACCAACTGAACCACCCAGGCACCCCTGCATTATCTTTTCAAGGGGGTAGATTTGAAAGATAATTCTGTCTTTGTTTTAGAATGTTTGATTGGAATTTGTCCTTTTTTAAATTTCTTTTTTTAAAGTTTATTTGAGAGAGGCAGAGAGAACCAGCAGGGGAGGGGCAGAGAGCGAGGAAGAGAGAGAGAATTCCAAGCAGGCTCCACACTGTCAGCATGGAGCCCAATGCAGGGCTTGAACCTAGGAATTTGACTTTTTTTAAATTGAAAGCTTAGAAAAATTTCTTTCAGCATCATAACTCATTATTGTTCATGTTTTTAAGATTGTTGTCAATTTTGGGAAAACTATTAAGTTTCTTTCTCATAGGAACTGTGAGATTTGCTTTTCACAGATAGACTTTGTGCCACCTGCATGCTTCTGGTGCCACGCTCTCCAGGACATGTTCACTTTACAGTATGACCCCTGGGGGAGTTGGCAAGTGTGGATATTGAAGTAATTCCTTCATTAGAACTGCTAGCAATAACATGAAAGTGATATCTCAAACTAACTGAGTTCCAAATTCAAGTTCCTTTTGGGTGATTCCAAAGACATACCTGGCCCCAACACCAACAGGCATGAGGAAAATTGTGACTGAATTTGGGGAAGGGTGAAAGTCAAGGTGGAAAGAGATAGTGCCCATAGCTGATTATCATTAAAATATCTCACTTTTGCAAATTTTATAATGTATGACATAGAAAGTGACCATGCAAGCTTAACCCTCATTAGTCTCTTAGTAAATCTTCTGATAGCAAAAGGCAACACACTGACATCTGGCAATCTACCCAGATAGAGTAAAATATTATGGCAACCACAGAGCAGAGCTATGGAGCTGGCTATCATATAAGCTGGGCAAATGGTGGTCATTATCTTTGTTAGAGGACAGGTGCTTTTACATCCCACAAGGCAAGGGCTGCTGGCTAGACCTCCATGGTTTTTTAGGTACATATTACCATTTAGGTATTAAAGCAGACAACAATGGCTTGATGGGCAGTGATGTTATAGAGTATGATGGATGAAAAGAGCTTACTCACAATTATTTGAAATAAATGGCCACTTCTGAACAGATCACTTGACATTTACTCCTAGAAAGGTGCTTGCAGATTTATTACAAAAAGTGTTTCCCAGAAAGCTAAAGTTCTATTCTGAAAAGAAATATTTTACTCATTTCTCTAAAGGACTGAATTTATAAAAACCAAGGATTGCACCTTGGAAAAAGACTTAGTTTGGCAATGCCCCTTCATGTTATTTAGATATCAGGTACCCAGCATTTCTTAGAGCTTAATAGTGGATGTGCTTCTCAAACACAGGCTTTATAATCCAGGTTTGAGAGACAAACAGACAATAGATTATAAACAAAGAGGAGACTACAATAAGCTGCCATATTGAAAGTGTCTTTAGAGTCAACTTTCAATTCTTTGTGCCAGAGAAAGGAGCAGTAACATGGACAACGAACATGGGTAACCTGATCAGCTCTAGTCAGGGCCATCGCTTCACTCTCTGGGGCAAGTTCCATGGCCTCCCTTGGACCCTTATCTTTTTTGACCTCCCGGTATCTCTGAGACTGATGAACCCTTCTTGAACTCTTCTCTTTCTTTGACTTTGCCTTCTCCACACTCATCTTAACTCTTCTGACGGTGAGTTTTCTGTTCCCTCTGCCTCCTTCTCTGTGTTCTCACTGTGCTCTTCCACCCTCTCTCAAGCTCATGGGTACTTTCTGTGGATTCTTTCACTCCAGCCTTCATTCCTTCCCTACTATCTCATCTGATGGACCCAGTGGCTTCTACAGCTTCAGCATGCCCAAGAGCATCCTTCTTTTTCCATCTCCCCAGTCTTCCTGGTCACTCTTGTCAATGCCTTCGGTCATCTCTACTCTTCCAACTTCTATTCCTAACATCTCCCTCTCAAGTGTCCTTTTCCTCTCCATCTCCAATAACATTGTTTTAGGTAATTGCTTCACTGATTAAAATAATCTCCTAATTATTCTGATTCAACCCCTATCCTTAAATCTATTTATTTTAATAGGACAGGATGAAATTATTATAATCTCTAAATATTTCCTCTAATTACAATTAGAATATTACACTCTACTGTCAAACATCTTCCATAACTCCCCACTGCCATCCTCCATAAAGTACAAAATTCCTTGGTACAACATTTGGGCTTTTTCCTAATCTGACTTTTACACATCTTTTCAGCATTATATCATACAACTCTTCTTCATTCATCCTTTGCTGTGTAGAGGAGGAATAAAGGGAAAATATACAAGATAGTGTCTGTATGTGGATAATTGAGAGCTGACCAAAATTTGTATTTTCCTCAAAGCACCAACAAATGTTTTGATGAGCGATTTAACGAGAAAGGACATGTAGCTAGGTTAATGGCTAAGGAAATGAACAGAGGGACTGGGCCAGTAATGAGCATAGATTATCTTAAATGAAACAAGCTGGATACACAGGCTGGCCTCGGCCATGGAAGGGGTAAAGCCCTTGGAAAAAGCAACTCTTCAGTTAGTGAGGCAGGTTTTGCGAATATCCCTCAGCACTGTTCCTGGAACACCAAAATCTCATTAAAAAATTATTACTGGCAGACTGACAATCTCTACCTTTCTTCCTGAAAGACAGGGAAATGCTGTGGAATACTTAACCTGATATGCTTTCCCTAGATCTATTATCTCTTTCTTTGCACTGATATTTTATGTCATCTTCTGTGAAAAGCTAATTTTAAGGCAGTTTTCTTCACATTACTTTTTCTCAGAAGAAGGTCTGATTATATGGAGACGTAAAAGGAAATGAAGAAAATGCATTAGGCAAAACTAAGGCTAGGATATTAGAAAAAAGTGGCACTGTGATAAAACAGAGACAAAAATAACTTTCTTTACATTTTTTTTGGTTAACTTATTGGAAGAAGAGATATGATAAGACAATATATATTCTTGTTCTTAAGTACCCAAGTCTTATTTTGCTTTACCTGACCTATTTATACCAATTATACATTTGTAATAAAGCTTACCTTTAACAAATTTATGTTGAGATCATATTCTATCCTTCCACTCATTACATACACAAGACCACACATATTCACAACATATATGAAGAAATAAGATGAGTGAAGTCAGCATTTAAAGCTCATTTAAAACCCACTGATATATATTGCATTTAATTGAATGGAAGAAATTTTATCACTCTGAAAAGCCACATATATACTTTGGAAATTAAAATATGCAAACTCTCAAGTATAAGATAACTAAGTCATAGGGATATAATATACAGCACAGGGACTATGATTAATAATATTGTAACAACTTTGTATAGAGACATATGGTAACTGGATCTATTGGGGTGATAATTTTGTAATATATAAAAGCATTAAATCAGTATCTTATACACCTGAAATATAATATTATATATCAATTATAGTTTAATTAAAAAAGGAGGAAAGAGACAAAAATTAAAGTATATAGTGATTAATTGAATTAAAATAAAGGTCATTAAAAATTTCACAGATTTAGGAGCAGCTATGTGGCTCAGTCAGTTAAGCATCTGACTTTGGCTCAGGTCGTGATCTCGTGGTTCATGAGTTGTAGCCCCACGTTGGGCTCTGTGCTGACAGCTCAGAACCTGGAGCCTGCTTTAGATTCTGTATCTCCTTCTCTCTTTGCCCCTCTCCCACTTTCACTCTGTCTCTCAAAAATAACTAAACATGAAAAAAAATTAAAATTTCACAGATTTAATCCTTTAGACACCTTAAAATAATTTCAAAATTAAGAACACTAAAGTAACACATAATTTTATAGCCTTTTTAACCAAAGAAAATTAGTTCACAAACATTAAGTCTCTTATTGCCACTAGAAGTAAATTAAGAATATTAAATTATTAAATTTAATTAATTAATTTAATTAAATTACAAATGGTAAAATTGAGATGGACAAATATCAAGTGAATTCCCCAGGATTATAGTCAAGTCAGTGGAAATTAGAACCTGTGGATTTTAATTTATATTTGTATGGTTGTAATGATTATTAAAATGTGTTCTCCTCCTCATGTCAGTCAATGACATTTGTTATAAAAAGAAAATATACAAGATCTCTCACTCTTTTGAGAATCATGTTTCTTCTGATTAACTTTTACAAAATATTAAGAGCAAACAATACATTTCTCATGCAAAGTAATAAAAATATTTTAAAAATTATTTGGGTACATAAAATAAAAATAGCTTTGTGATAAGAATAGAAAATACTGATTCAGATAAAAACAGGTGAAACTTAAGATAAACATCAAGGAAAACCATGACCCATTTCCTTTTGATTCCCCCAGTCCCTGCGAATTATCAGCTCTTGCTTTGTGCCTTGGCTTTAAATTCTTTTATAATTTCTGATCACTCAGGGATTCCCTTTCTGTCTTTCTACTTAAGGTATGATTTGGGATATAATATTTTAAGAGACTTTTTTGTTTAAGAGCAGTGTTAAGTTTACAACAGGATTGAAAAGGAAGTACAAGGATTTATCCAATACTCCTCTGCGCCCAGACACGCATAGCCTCCCCCATTATCACCACTCACCAGAGCCAAACATCTTGTTCGAAAGATGAAACTACATTAACACATTGTAACCACTCAAAGTTCTTAGTTTACCTTAGGGCTCACTTTCACTGTTTTATACTCTATGGATTTGGACAAATGTATAATGACATATACCCATCATTATTATATCATATAGAGTAGTTTCACTGTCCTAAAAATTATCTGTGCTCTGCCAATTCATCTCTCCCTCCATCCCCATCTCCCCACTGCTGGCAACCATTGATCTGTCGTCTTCACAGTTTTGCCTTTTCCAGAATGTCATATAGTTGGAATAATACAATATGTAGCCTTTTCATATTGGTTTCTTTTGCCTAGAAATATGCATTTAAGGTACCTCTTTTTCACAGCTTGATAGCCAATTTCTTTTTAGTATTGAATAATATCCCATTGTTTGAATGTAACAGTTTATTTATTTACCTCATTTGCTGTACGAGAGTGTCTGTTGCTCCACATTTTCTTCAGCACTTGGTGTTGTCACTGTTCCAGATTTTGGCCAGTCTAACACGTAAGCAGTAGTATCTCGTCATTTAAATTTGTATTTCCCTCGAAACTTACAATGTGGAGCATCTTTTTATATGCTTATTTGCCATCTGTGTATCATTTTTTGGCCCATTTTTCAATAAAGTTGTTTGTTTTCTTATTTTTGAGTATGAAGTGTTTTCTTCTAAATTTTGGATAACAGTCCTTTATCAGACGTGTCTTTTGCAAATATTTTCTCCCATTCTGCAGCTTGTCTTTTTATTCTCTTGACAGTATCTTTTGAAGAACAGAATTTTCTAATGTTAATGAAATCCAGTTTATCAATTATTTCTTTCATGGATCATGTCTTTGGTGTTGTACATAAAACAGTATCACAATAGCCAAGTTCATCTAGACTTTCTCCTATGTTGTCTTCTAAGAATTTTCTAGTTTTGCATTGTACATTTAGGTCTGTGATCTATTTGGGTTATTTTTGTGAAGGGTGAAAAGTACGTGTCTAGAATTTTTTTTTAAATTTTGGATACCCAGTGTTTCCAGCACCATTTGTTGAAGAGATGATCTCTGCTCCATGTATTGCCTTTGCTCCTGTATCAAAGATCAGTTGATTATCTTTATGAGGGTCTATGTCGTGGCTCTCTATTCTGTTCCACTGCTATATTTGTTTAGTTTTTCACTAATACCATAGCACCATGATTACTGTAGTTTTACAGTAAGTCAGGCAGCAACAGTCTTCCAACTTTGTCCTTTGATATTGTGTCTTTTGCCTTTCCATATAAACTTTAGAATCTGTGAACATAAATTGTTGGGATTTCGATTGGGATTACATTGACAATAAAGATCAAATTAGTAAGAGCTGATATCTTGACAATATTGAGGCCTTATATTCATGAACATGGGATATATTTTCATTTATTTAGTTCTTTGATTTCATTTATTAATATTATTTTTTAACCAGAATTCTAGGATATACATTTACAGTCTGCCATGTTGCCAGAGATTTCCTAATTTTTCAGTATTTCTTGATTTCTGAACTTGTAAAGGAGAAATAAGCTCTACTCCCCTTCCTTGGTATTCAGAGATAGAGGTGGGGTTGATAATACCTGTCTTAGTCAGAAGGTAAGTCAGTATTCTCAGAACTTATTTCTAGGAAGATGAGAAGATGTGGGAGTTGGCAGACTCTGAAACAAAATAGGAAAGAGGAATTGGGCTAGGGGAGCAGGGGACCAGGAAAGTGTTGACATTCCCTCAAGGTGAAGCCATTCAGACCATATACAAAAACATGTATATTCTCTTAATATACATGAAGCTACACACTGACCACCTCGATGTTGCTTAGTAATCAACACAAAGTATAAGACAAGGGAAGGAAGTTGAGTACATTTTTAAAATATTTAAACTTTCAAATCCACACACTTCAGTTCACAAATGCAGAAAATTTCAGGGTGAATTTACCTTATGTATTTTTATAAGTTAAGTTTATCTTTAAGCTTCTAAATAGTGTTGAGTGGAATTGGAAAGCTTTTGGATAATTAAACACTCTTACTTTGGCATATAGATCTACAACAAAAATGATGCCATCCTTTTGTCAATGATGGTTGACATTAGTATTGCTGTTTCTGGGGCATCTGAGTGGCTCAGTCGGTTAAGCGTCCGGCTTCAGCTCAGGTCATGATCTCATGGTTCGTGGGTTCAAGCACCGCATCGGGCTCTGTGCTGACAGCTAGCTCAGAGCCTGAAGCCTGCTTCAGGTTCTGTGTCTCCCTCTCTCCCTGACCCTCCCTGCTCATGCTGTCTCTCTCTGTCTCTCAAAAAAAAATAATGCTGTTTCTGCAATATATGAATCGATGCTATATGTGAATTATGTTTCTCTTTAATGTACTTTGCCAAATCAAGATTATCAGAATAGTTTATTATATAAAACAAGAGATGATTTTGCAACATCCACTTTCCTTCTTCTCTTTAGCCCTTTTTAATAATGTGATAAGAATTTAACAATATATAAACTTGGTATCGTTTTGGAGAAATCCCAAGGAAGAGATCTACACCATCATGTTTTATTTGAAGGTCTAATTTTGCAAGAGAGAACCAATTTTTTAAAAATATTTTTCTTCAACTGGGGTAGGCAGTATAATATAACATTATATCGATTAAATCCAATCTGTCAGGCTATCAGACCATTAAGAAACGAATATAACAAAATAAGCCACTAGGACTTTATTTGCATCCCTCAGTACTACTTTCCTAGAAACCCAAAAGACAAACAGCCTTTGTGCATCCTCTCACTTCATATCATGTCCCTCTGGGTACCCATTTTTATAACACCCCGGACTTTTGCCTCTTGGCACTTAAGCACAGTTGCAATGATATACTTAGGAAATAAATGTCTAACTGTACATCTAGACTAAAAGATATACTAGGGCAGAGACAATGGTCTGTTTTGCGTTCAATTGTATCTCTAGCATCTAGCCTAGTTCCACGCTCTTTGTAGCTAAACAGTAAATATGTTTTGAATAAATATATTATATAATTACGAACTGGCTGTACTATACTATGCAATAATTCTTATAGTGGAAAAAACTTCTTTTTTAATGTTTTTACTTATTTTTGAGACAGAGCACTAGTGGGGGAGGGGCAAAGAGAGAGAGAGACAGAATCTGAAGACAGGCTCCAGGTTCTGAGCTGTCATCCCAGAGCCCAATGCAGGGCTAGAACTCATGAACCGCAAGATCATGACCTGAGCCAAAGTCAGATGCTTAACTGACTGAGCCACATAGCTGCTCCTAAATCTGAAATTTTTAATGACCTTTATTTTAATTCAATTAATCACTACATACTTTAATTTTTTGTCCCTTTTCTCCTTTTTAATTAAACTATAATTGATATATAATATTATATTTCTGGTGTATAAGATATGGATTTAGTGCTTTTATATATTACAAAATTATCATCCCAATAGATCTAGTTACCATATGTCTCTATACAAAGTTGTTACAATATTATTAATCATAGTCCCTGTGTTGTATATTATATCCCTATGACTTCGTTATCTTATACTTGGGAGTTGGCATATTTTAATTTCCAAAGTATATATGTGGCTTCTAAGAGTGATAAAATTTCTTCCATTCAATTAAATACAAACTACACCAAAATACCCTCTCCTAAAGATGAAATTCTTGATATTTCATTTCTTACATGTAGCCCTTTTTTTCACTTTCCATTTTTATTCAAAGCCAATATTATTAAAATATTCAAAGCAAATATTGTATAAAATAATTAAAAAATATATGTATATATATCTCTCTGAAGTTGGATGCTTAACTGACTGAGCCACTCAGGCACCCCGGTAAAAACTTCTGATAATCTTCAGGACTGGCACAAATATAAGACGCATAGTAAGCTTCAAGATGAAATATTAGTGATTATCATACATACTTGGTAGTTGATTTGAGATCCTTTCTGGGAACCAACCAATTTGGCTGTTTATTACTTCTTATATATTAATTTCATTCTGTGTTGTGTCTTTATTTTCTTTCTTCTGTCTTCTAAAACTTATTATTTGATTTTCTCTAAAGATAACTATGCAGTGAGTTCATGCAAGTACCACTTTAAATTACTAAATTTTTGGTGAACAAACATAGAAACAGAAGCTCCAGGGAAATCTATTATACATTCTTTTTTGATCTGTGTATGAAACTTTTTATTCTTTCAATATCTAAAACATTACAGGGGCTATTGTGTTTGCAATTGTGTTAACAATTCTACCTCTGCACAAAAGTTACCCTAATTTCATTATTAAAGTTGGACAGGATAGAGGATGGTCTCTGCAGCCTGGATAAATAGGTTACAGAAATGCTGGGCTCCTATTTGGGTTCCTGTGGGGCTGGGTAAGCCACTCTCAACTCCTCAGGTGCAAAGGAGCCTTGATTTCAGAGATAAGTTTGCTTCAGGGCTCCCTGTAGGTCAGGAAATAGCAGTGGAGTTTTGGGTGTGGCAACTGTGGGTTAAAGGGTTATTTCTTAGGTCAAAGAAATAACCTTTTTAAGGTGATTGTGTAACTTCTCTTTACAAAAGGAAGGAAAACTAGAGAATTACACAGATCTTATAAAGATTGGCTGATGATAATTTCATATATTTTTGAAGTGCCGTCATAAGTGTTTAAGATGCAAAATATCTAATTGCAAGATGTTTCTGTTATTGTTATTAATGATTGGTATGTTGATTAATGAAAGAATTTTTAAAATGGACTTTAAAAGGAAAGTATACCTGTACTGTAGTATTTTAAACAGAGGCCCTTGGCTTTGCAAGTGATCAGAAGAATAGTGAAAAAAATATCATCCTGAAAAAGAATGGATTTTATACAAAAGAAAACTTACTGGGGAAATAATAGTAGCACAGAACTTCCGCGTTACAGCCACTTGACCCCTTTGTTTCATGCAAACAGCTGAACTTTCTTTCATTGGTGGATCTTGGGCTAGACAAGTGTTTATTATGCAATTAATTAAGGTTGACAAGGCTTCTAAAAGCTTTACTAAGGTGTCTTAGATTTCATTAATTAAGGCAAACACTTATTGAATGCTCATCATATGCTAGCCATTTGCTAACTGCTGAGGATTCAAGACAAATATGAGATTGTCTTTGCTGGAGAGCAGTAATCCATTGACTTAAAAGCTCATAAAAAGAACATGTGATTCCTGGTACATACTTACACAGTGTAAAACAAAACCTTTGGTTTTTTCTATAGTGAACATTAAATTTTAAATTCTAAAAAAGAAATCTATACTACTTTACAAAAAATAATATTTCTCCCCTATCGACAAAATATTCCTATTCTGGAATTATAACAGGTCTAGAAATCTCGGGTGACAAAGATCTAGAAACTTCAGAACTCAAAATTAGAGGTGAACAACTCTGTGTCACAGGGGTGTTTTCAAGTAGAGTTGGAGTTGCCAACATCTGTGCTGGCTCCCTCCATGTCTGAGAAGTCCATGAAGAAGCCTATACTTCCTGGGCTTCAGGGTAGAAATATAGATTGGTACAATCCCCTTCAAAAGAACACCAGCATTCTTCACAGAGCTAGAACACACAATCCTAAAATTTGTATGGAACCAGAAAAGATCCCAAATACCCAAAGCAATTTTGAAAAAGAAAATCTGGAGACATCACAATCCTAGATTTCAAGCTGTATTACAAGGCTGTAATCATCAAGACAGTATGGTACTGGCACAAAAACACACAGCCAGATCAATGAAACAGAGTAGAGAACTCAGAAATGGACCTACAAATGTATGGCTAACTAATCTTTGACAAAGCAGGAAAGAGTCTCTTCAGCAAGTGGTGCTGGGAAAAATGGACAGCAACATGCAGAAAAAAGAACCTGGACCACTTTATTACACCCTACATAAAAATAAACTCAAAATGGCTGAAAGACTTAATGTAAGACAGGAAGCCATCACAATCCTAGAGGAGAAAGGAACCAAAAACCTCTTTGACCTTGGCTGCAGAAACTTCTTACCATGTCTCCAGAGGCAAGGGAAATAAAAGAAAAAACGAACTATTGGGACCTCATCAAAATAAAAGCTTCTGCACGGCAAAGGAAACAATCAGCAAAACTAAAAGGCAACCAACAGAATGGGAGAATATATTTGCAAATGACATGTCAGATAAAGGATTAATATGTCCAAAAATTTATGAAGAACTTATCAAACTCAACACCCAAAAAACAAATAACCCAGTGAAGAAATTGGCAAAAGACACGAGTGGACACTTCTCCAAAGAAGACATCCAGATGGCCTACAGGCACATGAAAAGATGCTCAATATCACTCATCATCAGGGAAACACAAATCAAAACCACAATGAGATACTACCTCACACCTGTCCAAATGGCTAACATTAACAACTCAGGCAACAACAGATGTTGGTGAGGATCGAGGAGAAAGAGGATCTCTTTGGCACTGCTGGTGGGAGTGCAAACTGGTGCAGCCACTCTGGAAAACAGTATGAACTTTCCTCAAAAAATTAAACATAGAACTAATCTACGACTCAGCAATTGCCCTACTAGGTATTTATCCAAGGGATACAGGTATACAATAGCCAAAGTATGGAAAGAACCCAAATGTCCATCAATGGATAAATGAATATATATACACAATGGAGTATTACTTGGCCATCAAAAGGAATGAAATCTTGCCATTTGCAACTATGTGGATAGAACTAGAGGGTATTACGCTAAGTGAAATCAGTCAGAGAAAGACAAATATCATATGACTTCACTCATATGAAGAATTTAAGATACAAAACAGATGAACATAAGGGAAGGAAAGCAAAATAATACAAAAACAGGGAAGGAGACAAAACATAAGAGACTCTTAAATATAGAGAACAAACTGAGGGTTGCTGGAGGGGATGTGGGAGGGGGGAGGGGCTAAATGGGTGAGGGGCATTAAGGGATCTACTCCTGAAACCATATGCTAACTAACTTGGATATAAATTTAAAAATAAATTAAGAAAAGAAATATAGATTGGCTTCCAAAAAAAAAAAAAAAAACAAGAACATAAGAACGTGCTTTCGGTGACCTCCTCTCATGATTTGCCATTCTAGACCCTTGGGTTAGGATAAGTGGTGTGTGCTGTGAAGCTGCAGTGCTAGTGGGGAGCCAAATGAGTGTGGGAGGAGTTAGTTATCTGTCAAATATATATGGCAGTAGTATTGCTAAGTTGGTTTTCCTAGATACTTTATTACCCTGGATACATTGTAAAATTAGATAAATCAAAGCAATGAAATAGTGATATTGTTTGTTAAAATAAACCTTTAAAAGGTTTAACCAAAACCTTGTACCAAGAAGTTTAAAATTCATACCTGGCCTCTAATTTAAGAGTAGAAAGAGGGCTTCCTAGGAAATGGGGATAACTAGGTAGCAATAAACACTCTTATAAATGAAAATCAAATTACTATAGTGTGAGTTCCTAAACATTCAAGGTGTCCTAGGGAGGTCTGATAATGAATTATTATGTCCTAACTGATATTACATAAGGAAACATAAAATAAAAAAAAATTTTAAATCAAGTAGAGGTTTCAAAATATTTTAAATGATTTTTCAGTTGCCAAATAAAATTTTGAATATAGGTAAGTCAGAATAGTGCAGATCTGTGGTTTTAAGAAGCCCCTAAAAGAGGTATGAGTTCAGCAATATTGTACACTTAGTAAATAACTAACAGCACTGAAGAATAAGAATAGTCCTAAATGAGATATGTCCCCCACAGATATAGTATAATCAGATTCTCACTCGTGTGTGTCATTGCTTGTGCCATCCCACTGCACAGCCCACAGTGGGTTTTTAGGAAAGGAAGTTAATATTGAATGAAAACATTTGCTCTCTCTATACTTATGACTTTTATTTAGTCTTTGGGAAAGTATAATTATTTTTCTAGATCTTGTTATATGCTTATCTACTCATCTATGCTCATCCCCTTCAATTCTTTAAATCATTTGGTTTGGAGGTGCATTGTTGACACAAAGGCAGACAGTTTATGCCAACTGCTCTTTCGTCCCCACAACCAAATAATAAAACAAAATTAACAGTGCCTGGTATGTGAGGCTATTGGAAAACCAAACAGCCTTGTTATTTCTGTGACTCATGTGAATCAAACAACTAGTTTGATGGATGGGTATCACAGTCCCTGTTCTCGGTGACTCAGGGGCCACTCTGGGAATTTAGAGCTGAGAAAAATCATAAAGATCATACAGACCAGTGGTCTCCCAAACTGGTTCTGCTTTAGAGTCATCTAAGGAGCTTGCTAAAAACTCTTATCAGAACTCACTCTAGATCTAGCAGAGTCCCGAGACTGTGGAATGGCACTTTGCCCTCGTGATTCTGGTTTGGGGATCAGTGGTCTGATCTTACATCTTTATGTCACAGAAGTCTAGAGAGACTATGGATTGTGTGTCATAAATAAAAGAAATTTAATTGAATTAAATGACTTGTCCAAGGGTTTGGTAGTAACAGAACAGGGACCAGACCAGAATCCACGTGTGCTTGACTCCAATTTTCTTTTTATATCACCTACCACTACTATGGCCAACAGCATTAGAGAGCACATAGTTTGTATCATTTGTGATGAAAAAGTTCCCAGAAGTGTGCATGCACAGATAGGCACACACATCCAAGACCTTTTGAGCTTTCTAACTGCCTTTGATACACCTTTCTCCAATTCTTTTTGAAAATTTGTTTTAATGTTTATTTTTTTTGTTTGTTTTGAGAGACAGACCGTGAGCAGGGGAAGGACAGAGAAGGAAAGAGGGAGACACAGAATCTGAAGCTCCAGGTTGCAAGCTGTCAGCACAGAGCCCCAGGCGAGGCTCGAACTCACAAAGTGTGAGATCATGACTGAACCCATGTCGGACGCTCAACCTACTGAGCCACCCAGGTGCCCCTCTCTAATTCTTTCCCTTAACATTTTAATCACCTTATAGAGTTCCCTGAACTCCATCTTCTCTTTGGCTATTCAACTCAGTCTCCTTTTAGCGCTTGCAAAAGCCATTCATCTGTTTTCTCTACTAAGATTTTAATCACAGTAGGGCTGGAAATTATATCGTGTTACTACCTTCTACTCTGTTCCTGTCTTCCAGTCTGGTGACTAGACATTTAGATCCAGATCCCCTGTATTTATTTTTCAAGTGGTTTATCTTTTCCCCCATTATTTCTTTATATGTTTCCATTGACCTTTGAGATATTTCTTCCACTTCATTTCGTAGTTCACTAGTTTGGTTCTCTATAGGAAACTTCTTGTCTTTCACTTCACCTACTGAATGTTTTATTCCTTAAATATCTAATGCCTCTATAATAATTATATATCTAACATTCATCAAATAGAGCTGTGGGTCTTTAAAGCCATGCTTGATAGAAAATCTGGCATGAGTTGATTGTTTATTCTGTGGCCCACTTTAAGGTAAACTCCCTGCCTGATTTCTTCATGTTGCATATCTTTTTTCTGTCTCTTTTCCCCCATTTGATAACTGCCCTGTCTCTCATAGAAGCCATTCAGTGTGATATCTCTGGCTAACTGACAGCTTGAACCATGACAAAATAGTGAAATTACAGAAAACACTGTATCAGTCATTTATACTCATAATATGACTGACTAGTATAACAATTACTTTCAGTGCATGGTTATCTCCACTACATATTTTCTTTTCAAGCATTTAATCTCTAATTTGGGATTAAAGCCTTTTTCCCATTAAAGGCATTTTAGGCATCAGTAAGATATTTTTTGTCATGTACACCATAGCGGTTACTGTGCCACAATACTGGCTCTGAGCCAGCTCAGAGGTTCACCTTGATGACTTATCAGCAATGTAACTGCTTTTGTGTGGGTGGCTCCCTAATGTCCCAGGGAAGACTGGAAAAGTGCCAAGGGTGCCCTTAATCATTCATTCGTGGGAAACAAATATTTATTGGCCATCATGTACAGCAGGCGCCATAGAGAGAACTGTGATTAAAAAAAACAAAACAACAAATGACACAGTTGGTCAAGGGTGCACCTGATCTGCCACGGTGGAACTTTGGGAGCTTGAGCAAGTGATCTTGAGTCACAGGGTCCTGATCCACAGTGAGGGGGACTGCAGTGAGCTGTGCCGTTTTCAACACCTACCAAACTACGAGGGGTAGAGCATTTATTTTATAGCCCTTTATCCCCTACTTTGCCTCAATATAGAAGTACCTAGTAAGCCCTAAATTGAATGAGGTTTCTTTCTTTCTCTCTCTTGGATTCCGAGTGTCTAGATGATTTTAGTATATTTCAGATACAGAGATTTCTGGGTTTTCAGATGTATTTTGTGTTTTATATATATATATATATATGGAGTCCTATTTAATGGTATTTTTCTAACACAAAGATCTTTGTCCTCATTTCTGTGCTTTCTGTACTATTTTTACCTGTAATAGTGAAGCTTCTCACAATGCTGCATTGAACATTATTATTAAAAGGTATTCCTGAAAGACAAATATTATATGATTTCACTTTTATGTGGAATCTAAAAAACAAAACAAACAAAACAAAACAGAGACAGACTCATAGATACAGAGAACACATTGGTGATTGTTAGGGGGGGAGGAAGGTGGAGAGATGGCTAAAATAGCTGAAGGGGATTAAGATGTACAAACTTCCAGACAAAAAGTAAATAAGTCACAGTGACGTAAAAACACCGCATAGGGAATCCAGTCAATATCATAATAGCATTGTATGGTGACTAGACCTATTGTGGTAATCATTTTATAATGTATACAAATATTGAATCACTATCTTGTGCACCTGAATCTAATATAATATTGTAGGTCAATTATACATCAATAAAAGAAGACATTCCTGTATAAAAATCAGTCTGCCAAGATAGTAAGGAAATACTTAATAATCATAGAATCCTCATAAAAAGTCATCTTTGACATGTCCTGATATAAAACAAAGCCATAATTTCTGACATAACCTCAGCTTTCTGCCTTATCACCCAATCTAGCATATTCTTGGATTTAATATGGGATTTCCAGGCAGGATCTGGGGAAATGTTGGTGGCAGTTGTATATTCAAAGCTTCCCAAATTAGCCTTTAAAATATAAAAGAATGAAATAAAGTCAAGCTGCTGCTGGGAATATTTATATAACACTACTCATTTTTGAAATTAAAATAAATGTCTCTTCTATAATATAGGCCTTAGTTATGGATTTTTATAGCTACTTGACATCACTTTAATTTACAAAATAGACTCTATTTCCCTGTATTTGGGTTTGTGTTTTCAGGCTGTTATAGTCAGGGAGCCCCTAGAGCAGAGTCTGAGAAAAAAGCTTGTTTAGGTAGTTAAATGTGGGAAGTGAGCTTGGAAGTGAAACAGGAGAGCCCAGGAGAGAATGCATCTCTGAGTCTGCACTGCTGTGAGTAGCTGAGGCTTGACACCACCTGGTCCTTTTGGCATCATGCAGGATACTTATCAGTATTTCCACCTGCGGAAAGGATGGGAGAAGCATTTGATTATCCCAGCCCCCACTGGTTGAGGCTTGCCCATAGGGCATTAAATCCCCTGTGGGTTCCTCATGAGCATGTGTGGGGCTGGGTGGGCACCAGAACCAGACACAGGGCGCATGCTGGAGAAGAGGTACTGGTTAGGTGGAAGTGGGCAGATTCCCTGAAGAACTGTCCCTATGATCGTGGCTGCACTCAGAAGAGGCTGAGGAGGCTGTGGGGCCAGATTCCAGAGTGTCCAACATGGGCTACTAGCATGTAGTTGAGAAAAAAATCCAGATCAAACTGGACAAAAATTATTCTTAAGGAAAATAATCCTATTTGAAGACTGAACACTTTCCTTCACTGTTCATATCTGTATTTCTATACTTGGTATAAAAACAACTTATCAGAGTTGGAGAGATCATTGAGTCACTTAATTAAATGTAATAAATCTGATGTTTTAACATTAGGTAGGGTGATTAATTCTGCATTCCCGAATCTGGCCTCATTTGGAACACACCCCTGGGGCACTTTATTCTTACATTTATAAATTATGAACCCAATGAACCTAATATTTTGCTGATAATGGGTATATAATACATTAAGACTTGCTTGCTTTAAACAGAAATTCTTTTCAATTGCAATTAGGTTAGGGAAAATGTCCTTTGTTATGGTCCATCTTTATTTTCAAGCTTCCTTATAGTTTAGCTTAGTAATTATAGGGTCATTAATATAATATGAATGCAAATCCCTCACAAATTTGAACAAAACAATTATAAAGATGCAAAGAGGAAGGAAAGCTGGACTGAAAAGATATGGTAAGTGAGGAAAATGAGCATTTTTCAAGATACACAGAAAAACTGGATTTAGAGAAGAGGGTACAGAAAGAAACCCTTGCATTGACATATCAGGAGAGATATTCTGTGGTGTTCAGACTCGTCTGCCATTCAAAGCCCTCACTGGCTTCCCATCGTTTTGAAGAAGGAGCTCAAAGTGAGTCATTGAAGGACCTCCACAAGCTGACCCCTGTCTACCTTTTCAAACTGGTTCCCAGAACTCATTTGCAAGAATGGTCTACTCCAACCCTACCTAATCTGAGCACTTTACAAATACTAGCTCATTTAATCGGCATACACATCTATGAGGTACTGAGGTGCACATAGGGAAGTGACCTGCCCCAGATCAACAGCAAGGAGGTGGTGGAGCCAGGACTCAAATCCAGTCTGGCGCTTGAGTCTGGGCTCTTCCCCATCACATCTCTGGCTGCCCGACTGCCTTCCAAACTCGCCTTGATATTACTTTATTGCAGCTTTGCTCTCTCTGATGGAGAATGTGTTCTTTCCTTCTTTCTACCCTTCAAATCCCACTCATTCTGTAAGGCTGGAACCAAGTTCTGCTCTCTTCCACAAAGCCTCCGATGGCTCACTGGTCCCAGTCATCTCATCTTCGGATTTACAGGGTTCTTTTAATGGGCAGTATTCATTTGGTACCTGTCATCTACTGTCTTTGCCAAAAATTATCTGTGTGCTTATGCACACATTTCCTTAATTCAAACATTCCTTCATTGGAGATAGGCCAGAACCTTATTCTTCTCTTACAAACAAGTAACTTTCACTTTGTGGTAGGCTTGAAGATCACGAGACCAGTACTCCAGAGCAGGACTCCACATGAACTTTGGCATGGTCACTTTTGGGGGTTACCTTATAGCACCTACTATTACTTATGTTTTGTGCATAGTTAGTGCTCGATATTCATTGACTTGAATTAAAGGTGAGAACTATGATGATTTGAACTGCCATGGTGTCATTTCTATTATTCATTTTTAAAAAGTTTAATATATATTCCATATTCAAAATAAATGCAGATTGGCAATTTTAATACTATATATGACAGTTTTAAAAGTGCTCAGCAGTGGCACTAGAAAGATTTGCCTATTCTCCTTTTATATGTAGAAATTGCACTTTCACAGCAAATTTCCAGTGGCCACCCTAATAGTATTAATTATAAATATGAGGGCATAAATATAAATAAAAAACACACATACATGCTCATACACAAACTTCCAGTGGTTTTTCCGGGGGGAAAATAGAGAGACAGAGAGTCAAAATAGACAAAGATGGCATCTCTTGCCTAATTCCTGCCTGACACACTTGGTCCAAAAGCCAAAAATGTGTATGTGTGTCTAAAGCCTGGCATGTTGGTAGGTCTAGTTTGCTTCTCTTTGCTCTTGAAATCAGCAGTTTCCAGGGTGAGGAAAGGCAAGTGACCTTGGGAGGTTGGCAGTGGATTTGGGAGGGCAGTTTTCTCACATCGAATTGATGGTCTGAATCTCAGCCCCTTCCTGTCTTTAAAACGCTGAGCTGTATTTATTGAGGCCCATCTGTTGAACACAACAATGGAATTAATAGCTATAGGTTCCTCTCTGCATGGGGGACACCACAGCGTGTGTTTCATATCCTTTGTCTCTGACCCCCACTCCCTTTCTCCTTCATGAGAGAGCCCTTGAGGTGGAGGCCTGCTGAGGCACCTCAGGCTTAATCGGTCCATAGACCCTGGGTAACAGCCACAGTCAGCTACCATTTTGCTAGGAAATGGCTCTTTCTAGCGTAGTATCCAGACTCCACAATAAATATGTGGTAAAGTTTCTTTCCTTTAAGTGGTATTTGATTACATCCCTGTTCTTCTACCTCTGTTAGTAGTTCCTCTTAAATTATATCACCTTAGATAAAATAAACACCCCTGAACACAGGGTCTGAGCTTATTAATTTTTCCCACTTGTCCTTTGTGAGAGAGGCTCTCTTAGAGAGAAAGCATCTTTGCAGATGTGTAGGATGGAATACATATAGTTTTCAACTATGAATTTCAAGTACTACTAATGGAATAAGAAAAATTCTTTACTAACTTTCCACATATTTGATAACTTGCAGGATATTAAATTATCTTGAAAGTTGAAAAAATTTTTATTTTGGGCAGCATGATTTTTTGTCTGTTTGTTTCTGGTCAAGATTGTTGACCTTAGGAAGGAGTGCCCTCAGCTATTCTAAGAGGGTGTGACAAGAAACATGTTTCCTACTTGCCACTAGGAATGCGTGCATGGAGTGAGGTGGGGTGGTGAAGGTGTGAACTGATTTAATCATTTCCCTTGATTATTTAAAATTATAATTATTTTGTGTAAAATTTAACTTTATAAAGAATTTTTCTTGGTAACAATAGTCATACCTATTAAAAAACGAAGGGGGTGCCTGGTTGGCTGACTCAGTTGTGTCTGACTCTTGGTTTCGGCTCAGGTCATGATCTCATGGTTCGTGAGATTGAGCCCTGCATTGGAGTCTGCACTGACAGTGCGGAGCCAGCTTGGGATTCTCTCTCTCTCTCTCTCTCTCTCTCTCTCTCTCTCTCTCTCTCTCTCTCTCTGTCTCTGTCTCTCTGTCTCTCTCTGTCTCTCTCTGTCTCTCTCTCTCTCAAAACAAACGAACAAACAAACTTTTGAAAAAAAGGAAGATTAATCCGATTATTCAGGCTTCTCAAACTATTCACTGTTGATGTGGATCACCTGGGATCTCGTTTCAGGGCAGATCCGGAGTCAGCGGGTCCAGTAAGAAGCCTGTGACTCTGCCTATCTAACAAGCTCCAGGGGAGGCCAACGCTGCCTCTGCCCCTTGAGAAATAAGAATCAACCCTCAAGGCAGCCTAAGTCTTTACTTTTTAAAACATGTCATTATTATGGCAGGATTAGTACTTTTGTTTCTTTTAGCTCATCTAGGGTGGGCTTTGCATAGGCAATAACAGTCTATCTTCTTAGGGTTAGTGTAAGGATTCAATGATATAAGCCCTTGCTATTCCAAGTATGATCTGTAAGCCAGTAGCAGCAGCAGTCACCTGGGAACTTACTAGAATTAGAGAAGCTCAGGCCCTACCCTGGACTGACCAACTCATCTGCATTTTAATATGATCCTGAGGTGGTTGTGTGTACATTAAAGTTTGAGAAGCATGGATATAATCTGGATGGAGTAATTGGTGCATAGTAAGTGCTCAATGGAAGTTAGCCATTACGCCCTTGAGTTCTTAAAGCCATATGAATTACTTATATATTTTTTCCCATTTAACAGCTGAGAAGACTGTAACACAGTAACAGGGCTGAGATTGAAACCTAGATCTTTTGATTCCAAAGCCTGTGCCATTAATATTACAAACTTTTTCCCAAAAGGAAAGTGAATTTCTTGAGTAGTAAAGGCCTTGGTGCCTCTCCCCTCTCCTTCAGCTCTCCTTTATCCCTCGGATGCTCGGGCACCTTACTGTTGAAAGTCCAATGTGCTTTTCCCCAATCAAAGTATCACCTGTTCCTTGTCCTGCACACTTATATTCCAATAAGGTTCAAATGAAGGTCATGTTCACAGAGGTATTAGCTTTAATCAGAGTTTTCTGAATTTAATCTTTTTGCTCAAGAAAAGTACTTCTGTGGGAGAGAAATCTAGATTTTGTAGGATTGGTGAAGATATATTTTAGGACATGTGTGTGTGTGTGTGTGTGTGGTGACAATGGCTGTGGACTGTGGAGATCTCTCTGAGCATCCCTTAATCCCAATTCATGGTAGATACTTGTTCTATTCATATGTAAGACTTGGGTGAGACTCACAGAAGTCCAGATTTTGGAGAGATGTTTCTACCTAGAAAAATCAAATCACAAATGAAAGTGGGAGGGCTAGGAGAAGAAAGGTAATAAGAATATCTGGACTGTGGCTCTGAAGTTCAACCAACAAAGTCCAGATCATGGAAGGAACATGATTTGGGGGCCAAAGGCATAGGTGAACAGTTGTATCATGAAGACCACTGGTCTCACCATGATTATGCCACTTTTACATTTAAGTTGGATTTTTGTTTCTGATTTTGCTTTCTAGTTTTTAGAAACAGTCTAATAGGCTGTAGCTTTAGCTCTGTGTCTTGATCTTAATTGCTTTATATCTAAACTTGAGGTGCTTTTCAATTCACTCCAGCTTCTCATCTCATGGGCACTGATTGATTTAATTTCTTTTTTGTGTATTTGCTAATAGGAATTGAATGAACTTGCTG
The DNA here is from genome assembly GCF_006229205.1 of Suricata suricatta. Classification (NCBI taxonomy): domain Eukaryota; kingdom Metazoa; phylum Chordata; class Mammalia; order Carnivora; family Herpestidae; genus Suricata; species Suricata suricatta. Next base: position 61,800,723 of record NC_043706.1, read on the forward strand.
ATTCTCTTTAGGTCTGTTTTAAATTGATAGCTTCATTTAAAATTGGGGCTTTTATTTAAAATTTATGTTTATGCTATGGTTTTGTCTCTTGGATCAAGATAACTTCTCAGATAATTAATTCAGAACTCTGTAGGAATGCAGGTTAGGTGTCCAATAGCTTTTCATTCTTCTTTTTCCTGTAGTTATTTATATTTTGATCTGTCTATTTAGGGTTTCCAAGTGTGTCATGGTGTTGGGGATAGCATAATGTTGTGGAAGAAGGTAATATTTTGCAGGTATGCTTGGATAGGTGTGAGGCATGAAAAATAATTTGCTTCCCCCATTCTAGGTCAATTTGGAAAGTTATTTATTAAGGACTAAAATATAATAGCAGAGAAAGTATGCCATGGTAAACATGAGAGACTCAGGCAAATCTGGTATTCTGGTTCCAAGGATTTTTTGCGAACAAAGATTTTCAAGGCCATCATAATGAAGAAATAGAACTAGTTCTGGTTTGATGTGCATTTGAATTCTGAATTAAAGAACTCCAAGGTTGATATTTCTTCCCCTGACATCTCTCCTTCAGCTCCCATGGGTATTCTCTTATAAATGTGTACATGTAGTTGTACATATACATACACTGCTTTATCATTAATACAAGTTACTTTATAGACACTTTGAATTTGGACATCTATGGCAATTACTTTAATGACATAGCACATGGCACCCAATACATAATGAAATGTGAAAAGTAATGGTCTGTCATGTGGCACCAATATTATACAGTATATGCTAATACTGTATGTGTCTGTGTTTATTTGTGGTGGGCTGAGTCTCAATTTGTAAACTCAGGTGGTCAAGAAATGTAACTTTATATTCAGAGTGGACAGAGAAGTCCTGATGTTAGCTTTTTGTGGAGTTTCCTCTCCTCCTTACAATGTTCCTGGCTTTGTGCCATAATTCCAAGATCCTACATAGTTTTAAGGTATTGAGATGGTAGACTGGGAATGGTTACTGTGCCCATATTTCCACTGGAATCCTGGTGCCCATGTCGTCTTCAGATCCAACTTTCTGCTATTTGGTGTTATTCTTTGGTCATGGAAATCCCTCCCTGGCCTGTCTATGATCTTATCTTCCTAGACATACAGCACAGCTGATATCTCTGGGATCTGGCCATTTCTTTTTGTTCTTGGGAATCACGTTCTCTCTCTCTCTCTTTTTTTTTTTTTTTTTTTTTTTTGGTCCTTCAACCTTGAGGAATCTTCTCCTAGTCTTAGACAAATCCAACTTTTTCATATTTATGCCTGCTCAATAGACTTTTGGGAATGAAAGTTGGATTTATGCTGGAGAGCCCCTTCCTGCCCTTCCCTAAGGCACTGAACAGGACCTGAATGGGAGGGGAAGGGAATTGGTGACAAAGGGGAGGACACAGAGCACTATCTCAAATAGAGGGAGAACACCTCAAAGTATCATTTCTGTACAATTCTTGGATTTGTTTATGCATTTTGTGACACTATTCCAAAACACTGTACTCATAGCCTTTCCTTCAAGCTGCAGAGTGTGAAGCAGTGAGGAACCAACAAGTGTTCATCCACTCTCTGTCACTCACCAAACAGGCCATTTGGTAGAAGAGACACAGATTGTAAGCTATGCAGTGAAATTACCTTTCTCTGATAAGTTTCTAAGGACAATTAATTTTAGGTGCCTGGCAAGTATACTCTGCAAAGAAGTGGACTGTTAAGTGGTTTATGTAGGGCCAGGTTTTTTTTTCTTCTATAAAGCACTGAAAATCTTACCTTTTAAATATACTCCTTGGTTAATGTAAATTATATCTGCAGCATGACAAATATTTTCCAAAAACAAAGAATTTTCATGGAGGGAAATCAAATCAGAAGTAAATGGATGAGTGTGAAATCCTTTCATTGCTATAATAATAAGATAATTTATGTAATACCTCAGGCATCCAAATCTTTTAATGGCTTTTTGAAACATAAAAGGCTGAAGAAAATCAGTTATGCCTGTTCCCTCCTTCACTGAGTGTTTATTTGAAAATCTCCTTGTTCAGTTAACGTTCTCTTGAAAAATAATAGCAGGTCTGTCTGGAATGGAGAGACAAATTGTTTAGTGATTTCTTAGTGGTTTTCTTCTCAGAAATTTCTATAGTAGTTATGGGAGAAATGTTTTCTCAGTGATAAAGTTAATCTTCTTTTCTGTCCAGTATTCTGATAATAGCTTATGATGTTATATTGTACTTCAAATTTTTAGCACTATTTCAAAACAGATGCTCAAACTTTCATCAGAAATGAATTTTTTTTCTTTTAGATTGACCACTTCCTAGACACACCTCACCTCACCAGTGATATCTATGGTAGCCTTATAGAGCAGACCTTCTCAAACAATCTGTGGTAAAGGGAAAGTTTCTAAATCTGAATTCTCTATTTCCACACTGATTCCCTTACTGACTAGAAACAAGGAGCTGGAAGACTGGCACTGGCATATGGACCACACTTGGGGATTTCTGGGGTCCTGTTCCAGAGTCCACCATCTCTGCCCCTTTCCCATGCCATCTTGGATATGTTCCTAAAATATGCTTTCTGAAATGAAATCTCTGCTCATCATCCCATAGCTCAAGATTCTGCAACTTCTGACAGCATTCAGCCTGTAGGCCAGCCACAGACCTTAGCCATCTCTGTGGTTCTCTTCCTTTGCCGGAAAGTCATTCCTCAGCACACAGTAGAAAGCAACCTCTGTTCACTACACTTGGCTGCATTGATATCCAGATTGCCTATAACATACTGAACCACAAATACTGCTCTCTAATTGCCTTATTTTTTCAAATGGATTGCTTAATGAATGAGTAACTAATGAATTTGATGGGCAAGAAACACAGAATGTTTTTAGTCAAGGGATGAGGAGAGCAGGGAGAAAACCACCATGTATACAACAGACAGGGGTGCTGGTATAAGGGGGACAGTAGGGACAACCTCGGGGCTTTAGGACTGCATAAGTGATAGTCTTAGGGGAGACAGATTTAAAGAGGTGTGTGTCTGTGTGGGTGTGTGTACATGTGTGCACAGAGAAGAGGTTTATGGAGAATTGTATGAAGATCATGTAATTTGTGCAGAGTCATAATTGAATTTTTATTGAGAAAATTATTGATTCACATCTGGATATAAGCAATAATACACAGAGAGATCCCATTTACCCTTTATGCAGCTCCCTCATTGGTTAGATGTTAGAGAGCTACCCTCCAGTATCACAATCAGAATATTATCATTGATTCAAACCACTCATCTTCTTCAGATTTCCCTAGCTTAACATGTACTCATTTTTGTGTATGTGTCTATGCAAGTTTATCAAATGTGTTGGTTCATGTACCCACGGCCACAGGGAAAATACAGAACGGTTCCATCAGCACAAAGGCTGCCTCGTTGCTCTTTTGGAGCTACCCTCTCTCCATTCCTCCAGCTTTACCCTGGCAGCCATTCATCTGTCCTGCATTCCTAAATTTTGTCATTTCAAAAATGTCACATGGGGCACCTGGGTGGCTTAGTCCGTTGAGTCCCACGTTGGGCTCTGTGCTGACAGCTCAGAGCCTGGAGCCTGCTTCAGATTCTGCCTCTGTCTCTGTCTCTCTCTCACTGTCTCTCCCCCCTTCATGCTCTGTCTCTCTGTCTCTCAAAACTAAATAAACATTAAATATTTTTAAGTAAAAAATGTCATATAAATGGAAGCATATAGTCTGCAACCTTTCAGGATTGGCTTTTTCGCTTAGTGTAAGTCTCTTGAGGTTTATCCCCGTTGTATATGTCAATAGTTCCTTTTTATTGCTAAGTAGTATTCCCTGGTATGATTGCATCAGTGTTTTTAACCATTTACCTACTGAAGGATATTTGGGCTGATTCTAGTTTTTGGCTATTGCAAATAAAGCTGCTATGAACATTCATGTCCAGGTCTTCGTGTGAGCATAAGTCTTATTTCCCTAGGATAAATGCCTAAGAGTGCAACTGCTGGGTCATTTGGTAGCTGCATATACTGTTTAACCTTTTAAATCGTATGTTATTTAAAATTGTTTTCCTACTCCATGTATTTTGTATTATGATGCAAAGTGCAGTTTCTTGATCAGTGACAGCTATTAATCTCTGAATAAAACCATCTTTCCTTAGTCTTTTTGCCTTGTCTAAAATAATCTTAAAACTCATCTCTCATTTTATACTTACAGCACATCTATAAGCTCAGTAACATTTTATAGGAAACTGAGACACAGTGACATTAAGTAACTTGGGCCGTATAGAGAATTAATAGCATGGTCTGAAACAAATCCCAAGATCCCTAATGTAGAACTTTTTAAAAGATACATGGTGACACATTAATGGGTCATAAAATCAACTCAGTCACAACCAGAATGTTTTAATAAATAAACAGACTAGAATAGAATACAAAATATCATAGTGCATTACACATAGTAATAATATGTATTGTGCAATTCTTTTCATATATATGTATATAAAAATTAGACGGTTGTTTATTTATTTTATTTTTAAATATAATTTATTATCAAATTGGTTTCCATACAACACCCAGTGCTCATCCCAACAAGTGCCCTTCTCAATGCCCATCACCCACTTTCCCGTCTGCCCCACACCCCCATCAACCCTCAGAATGTTTTCTGTATTTAAGAGTCTCTTATGGTTTTCCTCCTTCCCTCTCTGTAACTTTTCCCCCATGGTTTTCTGTTAAGGTTCTCCAGATCCACATATGAGTGAAAACATATGGTACCTGTCTTTCTCTGACTGACTTATTTCACTTAGCATAATACCCTCCAGTTCCATCCACATTGCCGCAAATGGCCAGATTTCATTCTTTCTCATGGCCATGTAGTACTCCATTGTATAGATAAACCACAGCTTCTTGATCCACTCATCAGGTGATGGACATTTAGGCTCTTTCCATAATTTGGCTACTGTTGAAGTGTTTTCATTTCATTTCATTTACTGCTATGAACATTGGGGTACATGTGCCCCTATGTATCAGCACTCCTGTATCCCTTGGGTAAATTCCTAGCAGTGCTATTGGTGGGTCATAGGGAAGTTCTATTGTTAATTTTTTGAGGAATCTCTACACTTTTCCAGAACTGCTGCACCAGTTTGCATTCCCACCAATAGTGCAAGAGGGTTCTAATTTTCCACATCTTCACTAGCATCTATGGTCTTCTGATTTGTTCATTTTAGCCACTCTGACCAGCATGAGGTAATATTTCAGTGTGGCTTTGATTTGTATTTCCCTGATGATGAGTGATGTTGAGTATTATTTCATGTGTCTGTTGGCCATCTGGATGTCTTCTTTGGAAAAGTGTCTATTCATGTCTTCTGCCCATTTCTTCACTAGATTATTTGTTTTCCCATTCTGTTGGTTGCCCTTTAGTTTTGTTGATTGTTTCCTTTGCAGTACAGAAGCTTTTTATCTTGAAGAGGTCCCAGTAGTTCATTTTTGCTTTTTAATTCCCGAGCCTTTGGAGATGTATCTAGTAGGAAATTGCTGCAGCTGAGGTCAAGGAGGCTGTTTCCTGCTTTCTCCTCTAGGGTTTTGATGGTTTCCTGTCTCACATTCAGGTTGGATGCTAGTTTAAAACTCTTTACAGCTTAGTTCTTTCCACTAAAACCCCCATATAATTATTTTGGATTTTCCCTGTGCCTAACAAGGACATACAAAAATCCAGTTAGTCTAGAAGTTTAATAATTCTTGGTTAATATTGATGTGTAGGAAGATTTGAAAGGAAATCTTCTCTTATCTATAGGAATCTGTCAAAATATTTTTGTCACCTTGTGGAAATTTATTTTCTTTATCACTTGAGGAAAACTCATACACAAACCCTTCCAGATTCTGGAAAAAAGGGAACCCTGCCCAACTCATTTGATAAAATTAGCTTAATTTGTATAACAAAACCTTACAAAAGCAGTACAAAAGTTAGAAGGGAGAGGACTTCCACAAGGCCCCACATTTAGAAACAGCTGGAGCCATGACCCAACTCCAAATTTTCTGACACCTAATAATATGCTTTCCCTGAGATCTTACCCTGATCCTCTGTAGGGTGTTTTCAAAGTAGCATATGGTGGTTAGGTCGATTTTGTTATAAGAAAGTATATGCCAGGGCTTTCTTACAGAGATTATGTAAGCTGTTAGGAGGACCAGGAAAGAAAGACTGGGTGTCTGCAAATATTGGAAGGGTTGTTATGTACGAAAGGCAGAAAATGCTTCTATGTTACAATGCAAGGCAGAATTAGGATTAGAGTTTGGCATTTAGAATGAGGGAAATTTGTTCATCCCAAGGAAAATATTTCTAGGTAAGCTTCCCAGGGGAAAAAAAAAATAACTGCACAACAGGGTCTTCAACTATGCCAATAAAGAAGTACTCATTAATCCCCCCCAGAAAACTATCTATCCTAGCTACCTGAGACAAATTCTTCAATTGGACCAAATATTCGTTAAGGTCTTTTTCTAGATCCAAGTTCCTAGGAATCTGCCATTAAATGAATTTTTCCCGTTAGTCATTTATCTCTGCAAATTCTACCCACGCACCATATTTCCTTCCAATCTGTTTAAAATTAAAGAAATGATTTTGAATTGAAACCTTAACTACCATGATTTTATCTCAAGTAGACAAAATTTATCAAAAACTGAGCTTAAGGAATATGTATTTTTATTCTCATGGTTTTTTGAATTGGGTCATAATTCAATTAACTCATTATGGAGTGGAATAGAATGGGTTGAAATATGAAATTCAGTGTTATCAGTGTGAAATGAAGACTTGCCTGATCATAACCCTCAAGAAGTAGGTAAGGGCAGATATTACTCAATTGGAAATTCTGACAGAGAGAGGAAAAGTGATTTGCTCAGGCCATGGAGCTAATAAGTGATCATACAGCTAATATACAGTCACACAGCTAAAGAGTTCTGTACTTGTTAATGCTCTTTGGTGGCTCCATGAGTAAAAATTAAACTTTCCACAGGAGAATATGCATGAAGAGAAATTTCTGACTTCTAACAAGAGCATTTTAGAAGGGTTATAAGTCCAATTGTGAATTATTATTTACACAGTAAAACTCACTATCCCCTACTTTGCTTACTAATATGTCATTTAAAAAAATAGAAGATGCTCCCTCCCTCTGTGGGGTTTCTTTTCCTCAGGAACAAAAGAAGGTTCCTTTATAGATAGACAATTATATTCTGAAAGCAAAACATTCTAAATCATAAGACTTTACCTTTGGTCTCACATTTCAACCCCTCTACAATAGATATTGATTCAGGTCAAGTATTATCAGGAAAGAATGTATGATTAGGATGCTAAAGTAATTCAATCCCTCCCTTTTTATACTGTAGTGTCAATTAGGCAATACTTATATATCTTGTGCTCTCACATGACTTCCACTATACCTTACTGTGTTTGAGACCCAGGTCCTGTCCACTGCACCAGAGAAGAATGGATGTTGGCTCCAATGTCTGGTAGATGTTGTTCATAACATCTCTGGGCCTATAGTAATGAAAAGAGGTTTGGTTAGTTCCTGATGTAGAAAATTCTAGAGGTTTGGTTTCAACAGGCATGGATGGAAATGGAAAAGTTGGTAATGTGGGAGTGGCTTCTGTACCTAAGCCAACCATCTAATAGAGAATGGGCTGGCCAGGTTATTTATGGTGAGAACTATATTTTGTGCCTTTGGATGGACGTCTAATTCTGCTGCTTGCTAAATAGCCCCTAGGACATTTTGCACAAATGAAGAAGAAGAAGGCAAGAAGGAGGGCCCAACCTGAACATCAAGCCTCCCTTAGTGCTGCTGTGTGAGCCTGCCTCTAATAAACTAACTGCTGCTGGTAGCATTGCAGGTATGGGCCCCTGCAGATTGCTTGCAACCCTACAGAACATGGGGAGAATTTTCAGAAATTGTTCTTTGGGGCTTAAGTTTGTGAGACGTTTAAGAAATCCCACACGTTGGGGCACCTGGTTGGCTTAGTCATTAAAGTTTTGGACTCTTGATTTCAGCTCAGGTCATGGGACTGAGCCCCACAGTGGGCTTTGTGCTGACAACGAAGAGCCTGCTTGGGATTCTCTCTCTCTCCCTCCCTCCCTCCCTCCCTCTCTCTCTCTCTCTCTCTTTCTCTCTCTCTCTCTCTCTGTCCTTCTCCTGCTCAGTCAATTGATCTCTCTCTCTCTCTCTCTCAATAAACACCCAACTAACCAACCAAACCAACATTTTTTTTTTAATTCCACATGTTCTCAGCAACCCTAAGAAGCTACTAGAACAGATTCTAAGTGGCATAGTGTACTGAGAATTGAGTTCAAGAAATCATTGCTGAGGGCTTTGCTCTTAAGTGTGCACCAAGTGTTTACATTTGAGGTATAAGGAGAAGAGTACATTCTACTTGTTAGGGTGAGGGAATAGCTTCTTGCTCCTTCAGATAAAGCTCTCATAACAATTCCCAGGTCTTAGTTTTCAGAGGAGGAATTTTGGTTATTAAAGAAGGAGCACAAGTAGATGCTTATATTAAATTCTTTGTCTTTACCCAGAAATTTTATATAATTTTTAAAGTTCCATTTAATTTGTAAACATTCTTGATCATTTTATCATCTCTATTTTATCCTACTGAATTATTTTTTAAAAATTATAATTAAAAATTATAGATTCATATATAGTTGTAAGAAAGAATACAGGAAGACCCCCAGTTTTCTCCAATGATAACATCTTGCAGAATTATAGTACAATACCATAATATAATATTGACATTGATACCATCAAAATATACAAGGTTTCCTTCACCACAAATATCACTCAAGTTGCTTTTTAACTAGACATACCCACTTCTTTACCACCCCATCTCCTCCTTAGCTCCCAGAAAACACTACTCTGTTCTCAGTTTCATAATTTTGTCACTTTCAAGAATTTTACATAAATGGGATCATATGTTATGCAACCTTTAGGACTGGCTCTTTCACTCTATTATTCTCTGAGAATTCACCCAGATTGTTGTATGTATCATCAGTTTATTTGTTTTTATTTCTGAGTAGTATTCCTTTTTTTAATGTTTTATTTATTTTTGATACAGAAAGAGACTGAGCATGAGAGGGGGAGGGGCAGAGAGATAAGGAGACACAGAACGGAAGTAGGTTCCAGGCTCTGAGCTAGCTGTCAGCACAGAGCCTGACATGGGGCTTGAACCCACGAACGTGAGATCTGACCTGAGCCGAAGTCGGAGGCTCAACCAACTGAGCCACCCAGGTGCCCGAGTAGTATTCCTTGTAATGGATGTATCACATTTTGTTTACACATTTACCTGTGGAGAGACATCTTGATTTACCCTAGGTTTTGGCTATCATGAACAAATCTGCATTTGTAGCCAAGCTTTTGTATAAGGAGAAGTTGTGTCTTCTATTTTTTTGTCAGTTTTGCCAAAGGTTTGGCAATGTTATTGATCTTTCCAAGCTCGTTGATACATTTATTGTTCTCAATTTCACTGATTTCTGCTTTACCTTTAGTTTTTCTTTTCTTCTATTTACACTGGGTTTGTTTTGCTTTTCTTTTTTTCTAGTTTCTTGAGGTGGGAGTTTAAAGGATTGATTTCAGAGCTTTGTTCTTTTTTAATATCTTCAGTTAGTGCTGTAACTGTCCTTTTTAACACTCCTTTACCTATGTCACATATATTTTGATATATTATATTTTCATTTTCATTCAATATAATTTAAAAATATTCCCTCAAGACTTCCTATTTTACCCATGGATTATTTTTTTTAATGCTTATTTATTTGAGACAGAGATAGAGTGTGAGAAGAAAAGGGGCAGAGAGAGAAGGAGACAGAGAATCCCAAGCAGATTCTGCACTGTCAGCGCAGAGCCCAGTACAGGGCTTGAACTCACAAACTGTGAGATCATGACCTGAGCCAAAATCAAGAGTTGGATGCTTAACTGACTAAGCCACCAAAAGGCCCCATTATCCAAGGATTATTAAGAAAAATGTTGGTTACTTTCTAAGTGCTTGGAGATTTTCTTATTATCTGTTTGTTATCGATTTCTAGATTGATTCCATTGTGGTTGGAAGATACACTCTATATGATTTCGATCGTTTAAAATTTGTTGGAGGTTTTTATGGCCCCAGGGTACGGTGCATATCACATATATGGTCTATATTTAAAAATTTTTTGAATGTTTATTTATTTTAGAGACAGAGACAGAGCACAAGCAGGGGAAGGGTAGAGAGCGAGAAAGAATCTGAAGCAGGCTCTAGGCTCTGAGCTGTCAGCACAGAGCCTGATGTGGGGCTCAAACCCACAAACCATGAGATTATGACCTAAGCTGAAGTTGAACATAACTGACTGAGCCACCCAGGTGCCCCTATATATGGTATATTTTATCCTATGTTCTATGAGCACTTGAAAATATGTATTCTGTTACTGTTGGGTGTAGTGCTCTATAAATATTTATTATATTGTGTTGGATGATAATGCTGTTCAGTTCTATATCCTTGATGATTTCTATCTAATTGTTCTATTAATTGTGAGGGAGCACTGAAATACTATAGTAAGAGTACTATATACTATAATAGAAATACTAGAAGTATGGATTATCTATTTCTCCTTCAGTTCTATAAGTTTTTGCTTTACTATTTTCTCATTTTTTTGGTGCATAGATTTTTATTACTTTATTTATATATGTACTTATTGAAGTATAGTTGAAACACAATGTGACATTAGTTTCAGGCATACAATATGGTGATTTGACAACTCTGGAGATTATATTATGTTCACCAGCTGTCACAATATAATGCTATTACAATACCATTGATTATATTCTCTATGCTGTACCTTTCATTCTCATGACTTTTTCATTCTATAACTGGGAGTCTGTACTTCCCACTTCACTTCACTCCTTTTTACTCATTCCCCCCTTTTTCTACCCTTTGTCAACCACTAGTTTGTTCTATGCATTATGGGCCTGTTTCTACTTTTTTGTTTGTTGGTTGGTTTTCTTAGATTTCACATATAAGTGGAGTCATATGTTACTTATCTTTTTCTGACTTATTTTACTTAGGATAAATACCTTCCAAGTGTATCCATTTTGTTGCAAATGGCAAGATCTTATTCTTTTTTATGGGTGAGTAATTTTCCATTGTATATATACCATACCTTCTTTATCCATTCATCTATCAATGGACATTGAGGTTGCCTCTACATTCTAGGTGGTCAGCATTAAACCAGACAAAGACACTAAAAAAAAAAAAAAGAACCTACAGGCCAATATCCCTAAATGAACATAGATGCAAAAATCCTGAACAAAATATTATCAAACTGCATTTAACAGTATATTAAAAGGATCATTTTTCACAGTCAACTGGGATTTACTCCAGGGATTAAAGGATGGTTCAATGTCTGCAAATCAATCAATGTGATACAACACATTAACAAAAAGGATAAAAATCATCTCAATAGATGCAGAAAAGTATTTGACCAAATTCAAACATCCATTCATGACAAAAACTTTCAACAAAGTGGGTTTAGATGTGATATACCTTAACATAAGGACCATATATTACAAACCTACAGGTAACATCATCCTCAATGGGGGAAAAAAACCAAGAGTTTTTTTTTTTTGTTTTCTTTGTGTGTGTGGTTTTTTTTTTTTTTTTTGCTAGATCAGGAAAAAGACAAGGATGCCCACTATTATCACTTTTATTAACCATAGTATTGGAGAATTTAGCCATAGCAATCATATAAGAAAAATAAGTAAAAAGCATCCAAATTGGTAAGGAAGAAACAAAACTGTCACTATTTGCAGATGACAATACTATACATAGAAAACCCTAAAGACTCCACCAAAAAACTATTAGAACTAATAAGTGAATTCGATAAAGTTGTAGGATACAAGACTAATATACAAAAATCTGTTACATTTCTATATAGTAATAATGAGTAACTTAAAGAGAAATTAAGAAAACAATTCCATTTATAATTACACTAAAAAGATTAAAATACAAATAAATTTAGCTAAGAAAGTGAAAGACTTGTACTCTTAATAGTATAAGACATTGATGGAAAAAAACCTGAAGATGACACAAACAAATAGAAAGATATACATGCTCATGAACTGGAAGAATTAATATTGTTAAAATGTCCATACTATGTAAAGCAATCTACAGATTCAATGCAATCCCTATCAAAATTCTAATGGAATTTTTCACAGAACTAGAAAAAATAATCCTAAAATTTGTTTAGAACCACAAAAGACCCCAAATAGCCAAAGAAATCTTGAGAAAAAACAAAGTTGGAGGTATCACAATCCCGGATTTCAAGATATACTACAACATTATAATAATCAAAACACTATGGTACCGGCACAAACACACACAGATCAAGAGAACATAACAGAGAGTCCAGACGTAAACCAAGTATTTAAACCGTTTACATTTATAGTAATTATTATAGTTAAATAATTTTTAGCATTGGCATATGCACATTTAAGATTTTTTATGTCTTAGTGGATTGAACTCTTTTATCATTATATCATGTTCTTCTCCATCTCTAATAAATTTCTTTACTCTGACATCTACTTTATATAATACTAATAAATCTACTTCTGCTTTCCTTGATTAATGCTTATATAATATATACCCTCCAGCTTTCTTTAGTTTCAACCCACCTATATTGTTATATTTGAAGTTTCATGTAGGGAGCACATAACTGAGTCATGTTTTTAAATTCACTCTGCCAATTTCTCTTTTAATTGGTATATTTAGACAATTTATAGTTTATGTAATTATTGTTATGTTAGGGTTTATCATTTAATATTTTTTCTGTTTCTTTATCTGCTTTACTTCTCCTTCCTGTGGGTTATTAAAACATAATTTAAAATTCCATTCTGATTTATCAACAGTGTTTTTATTTACCACATTTTGATTTGCCACAGGTTGGAGTTGTTACTGGCTAGCTGAGACAAAAATTATAGACCCTGACTTTGCCTTCTCTGACACTATCCTGGTAGCGGTGTTTCAGTGTCTCATAATGGCAGTAGAAGTGTTGAAGTCTAGGCTCCCCGCCTGGTTTTTGCGGGCATGGTGGGAATGATGCCACATTTTTCCTATTGGGTTTGGCAGGAATAGTGCAGTTATTATCTAAAAGTCTTCTGTCTTGCTAAACTTCCTCTTTACTGGCCTTTTGCTGGAGAGAGCAGGCTTTTGTAGGAGGTTACCCCCTTCCTCCTCCTGCCCCATACTCATCAGCATCTCTGGGTGCTAGATTCTTAAGCTCCAAAACTGGGTTGTATGAGGCAAAAAGAAAACCCAGGGGTCTCACCACCACATTAATCCTTGGTTCCTGAGGTTCCTAAACAGTTTGCTTCTTTTCTCTACATTTCATTGTCTTATGTTTATTTTATACAATGACCAAACTTTAGTTGTAATTAGTGGAAGGAATAGGGAAAAGTATGTTTACACCATCTTCCTGGAAGTCCATTGTTTTATATTTTTAAAAATGTTATTACATAATTACTTTATAATTTTATCTTACATTGTATTTGAAATTCTTGGAGGGCTAAATCTCTCTTTCTTCTTGGTGACTTTCACTCATTGCCATTTGTTTCCTTATATTGGGTGATCCCAATTTGAGCTGAGACTAGGACTTACAATGAAGATGTATTTTTTTCTGCTTCTACTAGAAGCCAAGATATGCTACCTTGGATCACTTTAGCATTCACCTAGTCTGTATTTTAATTTGGTTTAATTTAGCCTCAGGTTCATCTTTTACTCATTGCCTCTTTCTCAGGCTTAGTCTCCTGATTGTAGTACCAATATAGGAATCTTTTCTTTCTTATTTTTTTAAAGTTTTTGGGGGAATCCTGGGTGGCTCAGTTGGTTGGGTGTCCGACTTTGGCTCAGGTCATGATCTCACGTTTGGTTTGTGGGTTTGAACCCTGTGTCAGGCTCTGCACTGACAGCAGGGAGACTGCTTGGGATTCTCTGTCTCCCTCTCTCTCTGTCCCTCCCCTGCTTGTTCTCTCTCTCTCTCTCTCTCTCTCTCTGAAAAATAAATAAATAAACATTTAAAAAATTAAAAAAATAAGATCTTTCCAATGTTTATTTTTAAGAGAGAGACAGAGCGCGCGCACATATGAGTGGAGGGAGGGTCAGAGAGACAGAGGAGGGAGAGAGTCCCAAGCAGGCTCTTCATTATCATCACCAGCCTGATGCGGGGTCTATCCCCCAAAATTTGAGCTCATAACCTGAGCTGAAATCAAGAGTTGGAAGCTCAACTGACCAAGGCATCCAGGCCCCAGCATCTCTCCTTCTTATGTTTGTTTTATATACAAACATACAAAACCCACCTCCTTTCCTCCCGTGTATCTAAGTGGGTATAGTTCATGGGTTCTCTTTAGAGGTTGGGAACCATCTTGCAGAGTTTTCTTATTTTCTCTGAGCCTAGAAAGTCAATAAAATTATATTTTATGAGATCTAGCTCTTTTGTAGAAAAAGAGTTGTACTGCCAGAATCCGAAGCTATATATTTTTTTGCTTTTTTCAAACCAACAAAACAACCTCCACTCACACTTATTTTCAAAATACCATTGAGAACATCTCACAATATTAGAGCTGCTTTTCTGAAACCGTATTCTGTGGAGATTTAATATCATGTGACATAACTGGTAATAGATTTTCCTCTGAAAAAGTTTAAACATTTCATGGTAAAAAATTTGGATAAATCATGTATACTGTGTCTTCTGCTCTTAAGAACACATAGTACATATTAACATGTTAAAGCTTCTGAGAATTTGTGCAGTAAATAAAACTTTAAAATTGCGATTAACCCTGTATTTCCCAAATTACTTGAATGTGGACTCTCACATCTTAATTAATAATTAATTAATTGGGGCTATTTATTCACACCCCACAGGACACTAGGGTTCTATGAAACAGTTTGGTTGGCACAGATTGAGAGTCTCTGTTTGGAAGCAGTGCACTGAAAATGAGGAGACACAGGTGCTTAGTGCTGCTTCGTTGAACTGCAGGACATTGGGTGAGTATAGAAGCTGCTTGAACCCGTTTCGTTCTTTATAAAGACATTAAAGGAAATGGTTTCTGAAGAGTTTTCGAGCTCTATCATTATTTTCTCTCAATCAATGCCTCCTCTATAGTGTAAGGATGAGAGCTGTGGAAGAGTATTACAAGTGTGTGCTCCGGGCACAAGGGTGCTGGGTCAGCTAAGCTGCTCTTGATTTGGGCTCAGGTCACGATCTCACGGTTCATGAGTTCTAGCCTGGCATTAGGCTCTGGACTCGCAGTGCAAAGTCTGCTTTGGATCCTCTGTCTCCCTCTCTCTGCTGCAATCCTATTTGTACTAGCTCCCTCTTCCTCTCAAAAGAAAATGAACAAAAAATAAACATTAAAAGTGTGTACTCAATGCTTTCCAGGCTTACAATGTTCCTCACCTCTTCTGCACTCTGCTCTCATGCTTTACACTACAGAAAACCTACCTTTATTAGAATTTCTTTCTATCACCCCACCGCCATAATTTGTACCCAGATTGAATATTCTTCTTCAGAGCTAGTTTTCATTTTTTAAATCATTATCACAACCAGCTAGACCAATGATATGAGTGCAATAGGAAGAACCCATGTATGATTGTACCTTCTTCCCCTGTGTTCATAAGATAGACAGACTGACCTTGAGCAACAGGAATTCATTTACTTTTTGCTCTATTTTCCTAGGTTTATTGTCTTAAAGTGAAAAGAGCACTCACAGAGTCTGGAGGCAGAAGGCTGGATTTGAGGGCCAGTTGAATGATCTTGGGTCCGCATTTTAGCCTGAGACTCTCCGTTGGTTTCCTCTCTCTAAAGCAGTAGTGATGCTAATAGTTGCACCTGCAGTACAGAGCTCCTGTGTGGATTCTGGGTGATAATAAACCAGGAACTGGGCTGTGTACTATAAACACTTTGCAAAGGGAAGGTGTTGTGAAAGGCGAATAATGAGTATTATGATTGAGGTTACTTGCAGTTTACAGAATAGTAGGTTGAAACAAGAACCAGAGAGGCACATGCTGAGACTATTTATGAAAAAAAAATTCCAGGAGATAATGAAGTTTGAAAATTCAATTCTAGACCTTCTCCCTGCCTTTTCTCTCCCATTGTGTTTTTATGTAAGAAGGAAAAAGCATAGAAACTAATTTAAAAGGCGAAAGATTTATACGATCTGAAGAGAAACCAGAGTATAGAAACTAATTTAAAAAAAAAACAACAGTCATGGGGCTTTCCTGGTAAATAAAGAGTAAAGAAAAGATAGGGCCAATTTAGGTTAAGACATATTCATATGCCAAAGTTTATTTTTAGTCAAAAATCCCCTTATCCTTATTCAACTCAGAAAAATGAAAACTGATGACCTAGAAGTGAAAGTTTGTATATCCTTCTATTTTGTTTCAGAGGTTATTCAGTTCTAATTCCTTTGTGAATTCATACAATCCTTTGCCAATGAATTAATGAATAATATTCTTCTAAGTGGCTTCCTTTGAGAATGGATTTTTGTGTGTATAGCTTATTAAATCCTTTTTAATATCTATGATTTTACCATATTAATGAAAGCATAAAACTTATGCCCTTGAAACATAGAAGAAAAGTTATAAGATTATCATTTCAATATTCAGTAATCTTCCTTGCAAATGCACCATGCTATGATATTCTTTCCTGTAAAAACAGTAAGCAATACAAATCTATCAAGCTGGCTTGATGGACAAAGATACTTTTAAAATTCTCATAATTGTCACTGCTTTCTGACATTTTCTCCATTTTAAGAAATAGGACTAAAGCAAAATAAAAAGAACTTATTCTAAAAGGAATGAGTCACAGCTTGGAACATTTCATGTTGATGTGATCTGAAATGACAGTTGAAAATCTCTGATTGGTGGGGATGCTGCATCAAAGGCAGAGTAGACCCTGCACTGTGTGATGTGGCAGTGTCACCGCAGCACAGGTCATAAACCATCAAGATGAAGACAGCCATGTCCTCTCCCCATCCCAGGGCCCATTTCCCTTCTGGGCTCCTGGTTTGTAGGATGAATATTTTATGTTCTTTGAGGATGGAATTTCAGGACCAAATGTTGGATGTGAAAGTCATGCTAGAAAATACGAGGAAACACCTTCCCTCTGACTCAAATGTCCATTTTCTCTCTTTCTCTGCCTAGTTCCCACTTAACCTTCTGGGTTCTGGCTTAGATGCCACCTATAATGGAAAGCTATTCTAGACCCTGTGGCCTGAGTCAGGTTCCCTTTTCTGTGCTCCTAGGTACCATACAGAACACTTATACAAGGCTCTTCAATCTCCCGTAAATTAACCTTTTTATTTTCCCCTCATTTCCTGCTCAAGCACAAGGAGCACTGCCTGGTAGAACTTTCTGTAGGGATGGATGTGTTGTAATCTATGCTGTCCAGTGTGGGAGCAGCCACTAGTCACATGTGGCTATTAAGCACTCAAAATATGGCAAATGTGCCTGAGAAACTGAAGTTTTAATTGTATTTTAACTATATTTTAAAAATTATTTAAACTTAGATTATAGAGTATATATATGAATTCTATATATAAATTATAAATAAATACTTTATTCAAATTATTTATTAAAATTAAAATTTAAATAGTCACATGGTGACTTTTGGCCATCATATCAGACAGCATTGAAATAGACTGTAAGCCTCTTGCTAGCTGGGATTGCAACTCATTTGCCTTTATACTTCCAGTACTGGAGGACAGAATCCCAGCACTCTCTATATACTCAAGAAGTACCTGTTGACAATTGAATGAATGTCAGTGTTCTATATTTATTTCACTATCACATTTTGTTTGATAGCTGAGACTCAGAAACCTGATACTGTAGCTTAAATTCTGGCTTTATCACTTAACATTTATGTCAAGCGTGATTTAATTTCTCTGTGCCTCAGTTTCCTTATATTTAAAATGAGGTATGGATGCGCCTGGGTGGCTCAGTCAGTTAAGCAACCGACTTCGGCTCAGGTCATGATCTCACAGTTCATGGGTTCGAGCCCAGCGTCGTGCTCTGTGCTGACAGCTCAGAGCCTGGAGCCTGCTTCGGTTTCTGTGGCCCCTCTCTCTCTGACCCTCCCCTGCTCACATTGTGTGTGTCTCTCTCTCTCTCTCTCTCAAAAATAAATAAAAAACATTTTTAAAAATGATGTATCAATAATATCTACCTCATAGAGTTGCAATGGGCATTAAATGAATTTATACACTTATTAGTGCTGAGTACACTAGATGGCAGATAGTAAGTTCTACTATGTAGTAGCTATCATTATATTGATTTTACAGTGTCATCTTTTACCAAGACAAGGAATGGGAGAAAGAAACAAATAAGAAAATGAAGCAAAAAGCCACCACTTTGGTAGAGAGTATTGAATTTTGTACAAGATCTTTTAAACTGAACACTTTAGGGATATTTAGTCATATGTTATTTTATTTGAGATTCTTTACCATCAAAACGGCTAACAAGAGGGAAGCAAACCACAAGAGACTCTTAACTATAGACAACAAACTGAGGGTTGCCTGAGGAATGTAGGTGGGGGGATGGGCTAAATGGGGGATGGGCACTAAGGAGGACACTTGTGATGAGCACTGGGTGTTCTATGTAAGTGATGAATCACTAAATTCTACCAATATTACACCATATGTTAACGAACTAGAATTTATTTAAAAATTTTTTTAATGTTTATTTATTTTTGAGAGAGAGAGAGAGGCAGAGCTGGGGAGAGGCAGGGAGAGAAGGAGACACAGAATCTGAAGCAGGCTCCAGGTTCTGAGCTGTCAGCACAGAGCCCAATACAGGGCTCCAACCCACGAACTGTGAGATCATTATAAAGCAGCCAAAGTCGGATGCTTACCAATTGAGCCACCCAGGCCTCAACTAAAGAAAATTTAAATAACAATGTGAAACATGAAAAAAAAAGGGGACTGCTATTCTGATATGCCTCATATGGGATTAACTACAGTGCCTTGTTGAGACAGCACAATAAATAATGGCAATAAAATGGAGTAACTTTAGAATATAGATGAAGTAATAAGTTTTAATACAACAGCCTTACTATCACTTATAATTTAAATTAAATTCAATGCAATTGTGACAAAATATATCTTATAAAGAATGTCAGTAAGGATGCTGACAAGAAGGACTTTATCTGAGCAGCCTTCCGTTGGTGTCAGTCTGAGCCAGCATGGTTGGCAACCAGGTTGGATCTCTCTGCAATGACAAAATAAATCACACTTTTCTCTCCTAGTTTGACATCTTTTGACATCAACACACATTTGATGAGTAAAATTTAAAAATGTCTGAATCTGGAAAATGATGTCCTTCTTTATATTCAGATTGTTATTCTGACTTATTGATATGTCTATCTTTACTTAGGGAAGGAGAATCAGCTGGTGGCTCTTGGCTATGGAAACTCAAGCCATGCTCTCCCCATTTAGGGGAATCTCCAGGCATTACTCTCCACTTTTTAGGATAAGAAAACTAAATCTCTGGGGTGCCTGGGTAGCTTAGTTGGTTGAGCAGCTAACTCTTGATTTCAGCTCAGGTCACGATCTCATGGGAGCAAGCCCTGTGTGGGGCTCCATACTGAGCATGGAGCCTGCTTGAGATTCTCCTCCCTCTCTCTGTCTGTCTCTTTCTCTCCTTCTCTGCCCCTCTTTCCAGCTTGAACTCTGTCTCTCCTAAACAAACAAATAAAACTAAATCTCAGAGAGATACTATTTGCCCAAAGCCACATGATTTATAGTAAATAATAGAATTGGAAGTAGATCCTGGGTTTTATGACGTCTAATTCTACCAGTTTCCAATGTGCTTTGAGTTTAGAAGAACTGGGAGAAAAGAAAGAAACAATAGAAGAAGGAATACCCAGGGGAGTCTGGGTGGCTCAGGTAAGTATTTGACTTTTGGTGTTAGCTCAACTCATGACCTCACTGTTCATGTGAGGAGCCTGCTTGGAATTCTCTCTCTCCCTCTCTCTGCCCCTCCCCTGCTCATTCTCTTTCTCCCTCTCTTTCTAAAAATAAATAAATAAAACTCAGAAAAGAAGAAGGAATACCCATAACTGGGTGCTATTTATTTCACTGGAATTTAGCCTTTTATTAATCCTAATGACATTCTCGGTGTAAGCCATAGATCTCTCCTCAGGAGAATGAACATAAAAATATCTTTGCTAACAATTTTGGGTAACAGCAGTCTCTGAAATTCACTGATGAACTCTTATTTAAAAATGCTTAGTGTGGAAAGAATCTAATTTCATTTGAAGGCATTATAAATAATGCCTCAGAATCTCTGCACACATAGTCGTTGATGTTCTGAAACATCTGCTGGAAAAGGGCAAACGCTTATGGAATGAGGATCGATTCTGAACAGCTCATATCATTCTCTATCATTGAAAACAACATGTGTATATTGTGTATCTTCTTCTGCTTTCATATTTGATGTGGTCACGGCAAAGTAGGAAGTTAGACTATAATGCCTTTTTTTTCTTTAATAAGGAACCATAACATGTTCCTCCATATGAATCACCTCTAAATTTAGGTAATGTTACTAATTTTACTACCAAGGTATGTATTTCAAAGGTATTTACTTCCTAGGAAGTAATATACTGTATTCTAACTTCAAGTAAAAGTGGAAGATATATTAGCAATTTGGTGCCTTCAAGTCTATAAAATTGTACTAGAAGAAAAGCAAGACAAGAAAATATTTGAGATGCTTTTAATAATGCTGATATTTTCAGAATTTAAATGAGGTGCCAAAAGGAATAGAGAAATTGTGTTAGGTAACTAGAGATCACTTTAAACATGTTAAACATGCAATCCACTAACTGAAAGTTGCTGGTGGGAACAGTATAAAAATTTAAAGAGATATAATGAAGGTTTTATGTCTGGTTTAAGACCTCATTTTTATTTCTCATTGGGAAAATGTGAAACCACTTCTCAGAGCAGTAATTTTAAATTGTGTAACTTAAGAATGAAATAGACATAAGAAAATCAGGGTGAAGAAATATGTGCCTCCAATATTTCTTTAGAAAATACAATAAGCCATGTGTTTGTTTATTTTATATCCTTCAAAATATACAGAAAATAGCTCTAGGACAATTTGGATAAAATTTATCTTATCTGTCATTGCAGTTACTTTTTATTCATTTTAAAGGTACTATTGGGGTCTTCTGAAGAATTTCATTTTCATTAATAAACGCAGACTATCTCTCCTTGAAGCACAAGTTATTTTCATGCTGAGAGGGAAAGAGTGAACATTCATGTATTTTCTCACACAACGACATACCTATGGTAATATAGTGCACCAACAATATTGCCTTTCCTTAGAAAAAAATCTGTAACCAGAACTGTCCATTATTTCTAAAGAAGGCCATACTCTGGCTACCCCTGA
The DNA here is from genome assembly GCF_006229205.1 of Suricata suricatta. NCBI lineage: Eukaryota > Metazoa > Chordata > Mammalia > Carnivora > Herpestidae > Suricata > Suricata suricatta. The sequence goes on from NC_043706.1 coordinate 61,822,149, forward strand.
TCATGGTCTCCCTTATCCTCAACAAACAACTTCTAAGACTACTCACTTCCATGTGAAAACACCTAGTAGGGCTTTAATTGTAATGGTTTTATTCCTTCAAAAGAATAAAGGGAAACTGTATCTCTTTACACCAGTTTTTCTCAGAGCCTGATATAGTCAGTACAATTATTAGTTCAGTTCAACACCTTATTTGTTGAGTACTTTTTTATAGCAGGCCCTGTTCTGGGGAAACCAAGATGAATAAGACCTAGCATCTGCCTTCAGGAACCTCACAGGTAAAGGGCAGAACTGATTCATAAGGATATGACTTTGATGTAGTGCAGCTGATGATTTGAGAGAAGTGTGCAAAGAGTATGCCAAACATGAGAAGGCACTAAGCACTGCCTAGAGAGATAGGAATGCTTAGTCAGTCAAAGAAAAGGATGCAGTGTGGTACATAAGGGTGCTCCTAGCACATGTGCCTGCGTGAGCAAAAAGCATGGGGCCAGAAATAGCACTGTGCATTTGAGAATTGCTGGGATAAGAAGCAGTGTGGCTGAAGAGTCAAATGGGGTCCATGTTGCGTTCCAAGAAGACCTCATACACCATGCTAACTAAGGAGCCAGACTTTATCTTATATTTTCATCTGTTTATAAGAAAGAAACATGTAGGAGAAATCTGGGGAAGAATGAGAGCTTTGCAGGTCATGAACATGTAGGTAGAAACTGTAAAATGAATATGGCCATTCAAGGAGTGCCTGTTAAAGAGTAGACTGGAGAGATAATACTGGAGAACCCCAACAAGTAAGTCCTTAAGTAAAAACGGCATTGGAGGACAATAGGATACCATCCTGTCATAGAAGCTGTGAAGAGCACCAGGAAAGTCCAGTGAGATTAAGCCAGAAACTGCATCTCACTTTTAGGAGACAGAAATTAAAACATTGATGGAACAAGAGCCAGACTGCAGTCAGTTGAGAAGTGGGAATTAAGTGTAGTCAATTCACATGAAATTTGGACAAGTATAAATGGACCAAGTGGCTTTAGAGAGTTTGTTTTCTCTGTGGGAGAGTGCCAAGAATACTTGAAGGCTGATAGTGGGTGTTTGTGGAAATTAAGAAGGAACATCACTAGACCCATGTTCATGTAAATTTACAAGGGACTGGGATAAAGATTCTATTCTGATGAGTTGTCTTTCAGTGAGAAAAGCAACAAGTCTTTCTCTGAGACTGAATAGAAGAAAGTAAGTTGGGCAACTTTAAAAAACATTTAAGTAAAAAGTTTTTTGAATAGCTAATACCATCATATGGTTCAAAATTTGAAAGGTATACAATGAAAATGTACTCCACGTTCCTGCTTTTCATTCATTCTCTTCTAAGAAAGCACTTCAGTACGCAGGTACTGTTTCCCATGCTGGAGACACAACAGTAAACAAAGCAGAGGAAGTTCCTGCTGACATGGGTGTGTGTGTGTGTGTGTGTGTGTGTGTGTGTGTGTGTGTGTATGTGTGCGTGAGAGAGAGAGAGAGAGAGAGAGAGAGAGACAGAGGGAGGAGACGAGGAGGAAGAGGCTGATAATAAAAAACAGTTGTATAATATATGATATGATATGATACATATATCAAAGTTCTCTGATGAAAACAAAGCAGGTTATAGTTACGGGGAGATAAGCAAATTCTGTCTTTATGCCTGGTGATCAAGGAAAGCTCTCTGAGAAATGGGTTTGAGTAGAGTACTGAATGTGGTACAGAATGCACTGAGAGGTTATCTTATGGAAGAGTGGCCCAGGTAGTGGGGGCAGCAAAGTAGAAAGGCCCTGATCAGGAACATGGTGATGTGTTTAAGGAACTATGAGAGGAGCCTAAGTGGAGCTAAGGAAAGAAGGAGAGACAAGTATTGGCCCTATAGAGGTGACAGGAGGTCTACAGCTTTGTAGACTTCAGAGTTCCTCCTAACTTTGAGTGGTTTGCTTCAAAATAGGGTTATGATGTAAATGCAAGACATGAAAAGATCTTATTAAAATGCAGCACTGGGTGTTGTATGTAAGCAATGAATCACGGGAACCTATCCCCGAAACCAAGAACACACTGTGCACACTGTTATGTTAGCTAAGTTGACAATAAATTATATTTTTTAAAATGCAGATTATGATTCAGTAGGTCTCAGGTGGAGCTTGAGATTCTGTATTTCCAACAAGCTCTCAGGCGATATGGTTATTGCTGGTCTGCAGACCACACGTGGAGGTAATGGTCTAGAAGCAATAATGAGGACACTTATTCTACTCCAGACTCTATAGACTTAGGGGTGTAGGAGAATAAACAGCGCCTATTTGTGAGGTGGGAATACAAAACAGGGTTGCAGATTCTAGTCAGAGTAAGGATTTTCAGGAATATTCTGAGAAGAGACTAAAGGTATTGGCAATTTGCTAATATATATTGCTGAGTTCCTGAGGTCACAGTGTAAGTATTTGGGGTGAGGAAGTGTGTGAGATTGGATCGATGAGGGGATGTACAGAATTTATGAAAAAGGTAGACAAATAATGAGAATGACCTGGCACTTCAAACTGGTCCTAGTAATTGAGATAAACACAGATGTGAGGAGGGATGGATTTACTCCTGATGCTCTCTGAGGAGAAAATGTACCAAAAATTCTGATTCTAGTCTTCTTTACAAGAATAGTATAAGATAGCTGCTTTGGAGCAGCAGACTGTTGTGTAGTGAGGTGGAGGGCTGTTGTGTGTCTGAGGTAGGGGATATTTCCAGGACCATGAGGCGGTCTGGGGGTCTCCTCTGGGGCCCTTTTAATGGCAGGATCCAGGCCTGGAGTGACATGACATTAACGGAACACACAGAGCTTGGAGAGTCCTATTTACATTCTTTCATGGCCATCTGGGTTTTCCCCTCAAAGCAATCAATATTACTAGTCTCCTGTGTACCCTTTCAGAGCTATTTTATATAGATAAAAAACCCAATAGGAATATAAAATATTTCAATAGCACAATTAACAGGCTTGATCTGATGGACATAGAAAGAATATTACACTTAACAGCTGTGGGATACACATTTCACTCCTTTCAAGGACTCATGAAACATTTACACAGATTGATCCATATTAGTCCATGAAGCAAGTTTCCACAAATTTCAAAGGATTCTTATGATAGAGACTGTACTTTCTGACCATATTACAATGAGACAAAGAGAAAAAGTCTTGGAGAAATCTGAAATATCTTTTCTATTACTAAAACTTTAACCATTATTGATAAAAACAAAAAGAAAAGTCTGTATGTTTGAAATTTAAGGGACACAGTTTCAGATAACTTATGATCAAAATAGATCATAACAAATCAGGAAACATTTAGAACTAAATGACTTGGAAATTCTTTACATTAAAACTTACTGGCTGCTTATTGGAGTTAAAGCAGTGCTCATAGGAAAGTTTTTAGCCTAAGGATTTCTGTTAGATAAGAAGTCTATTCAAAGGTTAAGGGGAAAAAAACCAAACCAACAAAATTAACCAAGGTAAGTAGAAAGAATAATAAGGAATATGAATTTGATGAAATATAATACCAATATCTAAGAGGCCCAGCAAAGACAATAGTTGATTATTTGAACAGAACACTTGAGAAGCCTTGGTGAATTTAATTTAAAAAAAAAAGGAGAAGGCAAACATTAGGGAAAAAAAGGACATATCTATAGAAGCTACAGAACAAGATAACAAGAGGATATGATAATCAGCATTGTTTATAGGAGACTTGGACTCCTTCCCCAAAAATAAGATTGACCAAGGAAGAAATAATGGAGTTGTTTATGCTACAGCCCATGCCACCAAACTGAAACTTAACTATAGTTTTGGCTTTCCCAGAAATATAATCTTAAACCAGTTAATCAAAAATCACCTGATTGATAATAGTTAAGTAATCTTCCTAATAACCCCTGCCATCATCTAACGGAAATTAACTTGCAATAACCAACCTTTTTTGCCAGTATGACTTTATTGTTGTTTAAAAGAACTTTCATTTTGGGGTGCTTGGCTGACTTAGTCAGAGGAGCATGTGGCTCTTGATCTTGGGATCATATATTTGAGCCTCATGTTGGATATAGAGATTACTAAAAAAAAAAAAAAAATCTTAAAAAAAAAGTCATAATGTATAGCTCTTCGGGGTTCTTTTGTTAGACTGGATGCTACCTCATTTGAATTATTTTTACTCAAATAAATACTTAAGATTCAAAACAATCTTTTAACATTTATTTTTGAGAGAAATAGAGTGTGAGCGGGAGAGGGGCAGATAGAGAGGGAAACACAGAACTGGAAGCAGTCTCCAGGCTCCGAGCTGTCAGCACAGAGCCCAATGCAGGGTTCAAACTCACAAGCTGTGAGATCATGACCTGAGCTGAAGTTGGACACCCAACTGACTGAGCCACTCAGGTGCCCCAAAAATGTTTTTAATGTTTATCTATTTTTGAGAGCAAAAGAGACAGAGAGCAAGCAGGGGAGGAGCAGAGAGAGAAGGAGACACAGAATCTCGAGTAGGCTCCAGGCTCCAAGCTGTCAGCATAGAGCCTGATGCGGGGCTTGAACTCATGAACACAAGATCATGACCTGAGCCCAAGTCAGACACCTAACCAACTGAGCCACCCAGGTGCCCCACACTTAATATCCCTGTTTAACTTGTAACATATTCTTATGTCCAATAAATTAATAGTTAAATTTGTAGTTAAATCTTCCTACTCAAAATGTATAGGCACAGATTGTTTTTCCAATATATTCCACAGATACTCAAAGAAAAAGTTATCACATTCTTACACAATATAGAGAAAGAGGAACACTTGACAAATCACTGTAGGAGTTTAGTTGTCATAATCTTGATATCACACCCGACGCGGACAGTTTGGGAAAGAAAAATCTAACTTGTGGACTTAGAATAAAAAGTCTTGAGTAAATATTAGCAACATGAGTATGTACTGTATAAATAGGTATGTAGGGAAGTTGGGGAATGTGTCTTTGAAAGAAGAAGAAAAAGAAGACAAGAGAAGGTTGTCAAAAGCATAGGATCAGGAAAGTTAGTGGGTTGATACTAAAAATAAGCTTCACTTCCTTTACAATTTTGACACTTCTTGCTCTAACTCTAAAAAATGTGTGAAGGAAATACCTCAAACTTTTAAATTTGTTTATTCATATATTTATTGAGCCCCTTCTGTGTACAAGGTATATTGAACTAGGAAATTATAAGGTACACTGTGAGGATTCTCTGAGAAACACAGTGGCATCTCCCCGAATTCCTCTATAAAACGCACAGGACAACTAGGATAAAAAAAACTGGGGCACAATCATTGCAAAACTAGGCAACAGCGTATCCCCACAAACCCCAAATTATGAGCGTGTGCTGACAAATCACCAAACAGTTACAAGACCTTCTGGGTATTAGCTCCTGTCCAAGAGAAGGCGGGAAGAAGCAATGGATATCTGACAAATCTGATGACTTCCAAATAGCAAACAAGCATTTACCTGAAAAACTCAGCCAGCCAAGCTGAGAATAGCAACTGGAACTGAGGGGGATTTTCATGATCTAAAAGTATCCTGGCTGAGCACCATTCATTTTCAAAGCTACCAAACAAAGGTCCCTCCTGGACAAAGCTGGGCAATAGTCCAAACTGAGAAAAAAAAAGCTGCTGAGAAGACAATCTAAATTGAACAGGCCAGGGACAATAGAGACCATAGAAATATAAAGTCCAGATCAAAGTGTTAAGGGAAAATAGAAACAGATCTTAGAATTTAAGTGTTTATGTTGTTGAATACTTTACAAAAACAACCAGGAGAGGGTGGCCTAGACACATTAAGTTGGAAAACCTATATAAGCCAAGCCTCCTTTATAAAAGTTCAGAAAATCCAATTCTATGTCAAAATGAGCAATGGAAAAGATAGAGTTCAAATCACATTTAAATTTATCATAGGATTAAAAGAAAGAATAAAAAGTAGAATGTCTATAGGTAATGAGGGAATACGTTATAAATGTTCTTGCAAAGATAAAAAAACAATATTTCAAAATGAGATAAAGGAAGATATGAGGTGCATCTGGGTGGTTCAGTAGATTAAGCATCTGACTTCGGCTCACATCATGATCTCGCAGGTCATGAGTTTGGACCTTGCCTCGGGCTCTGCATTGACAGCTCAGAGCTTATAGCCTGCTTCGAATTCTGTCTCTCGCTCTCTTTCTACCCCTCCCCTGTTTGTTCATTCTCATTCTCTCTCTCTCTGTGTGTCTCTCTTTTTCTCTCTCTCTTTCCCCCAAATTAAATAAACTTTATTTTATTTATTTTATTTATTTTTGATACGGAGAGAGACAGAGCATGAGAGGGGGAGGGGCAGAGAGAGAAGGAGACACAGAACCGGAAGCAGCTCCAGGCTCTGAGCTAGCTGTCAGCACAGAGCCCTATGCGGGGCTTGAACCCACGAACGTGAGATCTGACCTGAGCCGAAGTCGAAGTCGGAGGCTTAACCGACTGAGCCACCCAGGCGCCCCTAAATAAACTTTAAAAAAAAGATATAAGATAGGAAAGATGAATCAGAATGAAGAAAACTCAGTAATAAGGTGGTAAAACCCAAGAAAGAATAAGACAAAAAAGAAAACATTTCAGAAATCGACTAACTAGAAGTATAACACAAGAACAAATATACACAATGGGTAAGATCTTACAATAAAGAGAGGATAAAAAGGAGGAAAAAATGGAAGATCAAAAAATAATGAAGATGCCAGGAGCTGAGGCTGGGGTGCACGGTCCGCTGGGCATTTAGTGCTGGATGGATACTGAGTTCTACTGCTGTAAGATGAGAAGCGTTCCGAGGAGGACACTAGTGATGGTGGTGCGACGACATGAGTGTACTTAATGCCACTGAGCTGTAGGCTTAGCAATGGCTAAGATGGTAAATTTTATGTTATGTGTATTTTATCACAATAAACAAATTGAAAGGAAAAGGAAAAGTGAAGAAATGAAGCGAATGAACAAGAGTGTGATTAATTCAAAAGATAGGCAGAGAGGATCCTATGCATGTGTGTGTGTGTGTGAGAACACCAACCAAGAACAAATATTCAAGCAATAGACCTTGTGATTTAAGAGGGTAAGAAAAGTAGATTATCAGCTTTTCAATAACAGTGCCTTATCCTGAAGAAAACAGAGTAACATATTGAAGATGTTTAATGAAAGAAACCAAGGATTTTATATTCAACTAAACTGACTTAAGTATAAAGGCAGCAAATTGCCATCAACATGCAGAAAATTGGGGAATGCTGTTTTCATGAGCTTTTCCTTGGGGATTTACTGGAGCTTCAGACAACCAAAGTAACTGGAGAGACATTGCGGTAGAAATTGATAGTGAGCATTAAGTATATATTTATATGGAGAACAAGCGAAGGGCAAAACGAATAGAATGTAGTATGTAATGACTCTCTGCTCTGACAAAATAGACACGGTCATATTCTAAAAACATGAGAGAATGGGAATAGCACATGAAAAACATTTAAAATAGCTTTTCAGTAATTATAGTGGTAATACTTCTGGTATTGTAATTCTGAGAATGTTTCGGGACATGGAAAAAACACTCATTTGTCTCCATTGTCTTTGAGATCTAAGATTCTTGCTGTGGACAAAAAGAGATTTGGATGAAAGAAGAGTTTAAGTAAACATGGCATTTGAATTGCAAGTATCGGTAGGAACACTTGAGGGATTTTATCTTTAAATAATAAATGTACATATTTACATTTATAGTTTTATATATTATATAATTATGCTTGTAATATAAGTAATTATTTATATACTATATTGCACATATAATTAAATAGAATTATTATGGATATAATGGAGAAAGCTAGGAATGAGGTATATATTCTATAGAAAAGAATAATAGACATAATGATATCTAAGTTGCTAAGCTCCCTCCTTATTCATTTAGTCCTGGGGTAGTGACTGCTTTCTGAAGTTGCTACCTTTGTACATGTAAGAGTTCTCATTTACACCTTTTAGTAGTTAACCATTTTTACCTAGTTAACAATTCTTTATACTAAATTTTACCAGCCCCAGTGACTAGTATGTTTTTGTGCAACCTGCTGATTGGATACTGGCTGATGCAGGCAGTGTTTGTCCATGAGACTAAGGAATAGAATCACACATTTACACGCACTGTGGTGAACTGCTGGAGGTTTCTGAGGAAGCCAAAGATGCTTTTAAAATATTGTGTCAAAAAGTTAAATGTGGCTGACTTTGGAAGAGGGAAAGCCAAGACGTAAGATGTGCCAGTAAGAGGTAAAAAAGAGTGATTCAAGGTGTTGGCTGAGAAGATAAAAAGGAGGGGACAGAGCCGAAAAAAATCAAAGGGAAGACTGGGATTTAGGACTGTTCAGAGACAAAAGAGAAGGACATATTGAAAATTTTAAACCGTAGGATTTCAATGTATCGAAATGATCATTTTAAGCCAAGGATACTGATAAGGACACCAGGAGATAGATTTTGTTGGGAGGAAGGTGATGATTCGGGTCTGAGACATTTTGGGGTTTAAATGATAATGAGATATCTGGGTGAAAATGTCCAGAAGGCAGTTGAGTATAAAAGTCTGAAGCTCTGGGAGGGGTCATCCTCAGAGCTCTAAATTAGGATTAATTATTCACTTACAGTTCAGAGGCACATTCAGTGTCTAGTATCTGGGTGTTGGTATTTAGAACCAACTCAGCACATTCATGGTCTCAGGCTCGGGGAGCACACAATCAAGTGGGATGCCTCCAAAAACTTACTCCAATATCCTCCCTGTAGAGCTGACACTGAGGACCAGAGGGCCCAACTGGCTGCCCAGATTTCTAAAATGTAAGTAATAAGGTTGGAAATTGAATTCAGGCATGCTGAAATACTTCAGTTTTACCATACCAGGCTCCTTGTTGATATAATTTCTGCAACAGGTGGGGTGCTTTGCCCTCCATGGGAATTTGAATTTTAACAGACATCAAAGCCTTCCTCTAAAGGGTAGTGCTACTGTGGTGGAATTTCAGATGCCAGCCAAGTCCTGATAGGCCTGACACTGTACTACACCAGAGAGTATCCGGCTTCCTCCAAGGTCTGAGCACCGCTCTGCCTATGTATTGGGCATTTTCTTGGATTCACACCAAATAAAAGAGAATTAGTCAAATGGAGAGATGCCTGAGTATTTCTGAATACATTTCAACTCCCCTTTCACTCATGAAAAGCTAAAATTTTGCTGACAAGGATACAGGAGACCCTAGGGTGTTTGTGATTGTTTAGCCAACTGTTTTCTTATTTTATCAGATATTGAAAATATAATGAAAAGGAATAGAAAATATGCTGGTGTTTTGGAGGTAGACAGATCAAATATCATTTCTTTGGGTGCTTAAGGGCACAGATATTTCAATGAGACAGCTTGGTTTAAATTGTGACCCCACTGCCTACTAGTTTGTGAACTTGGGAAAGTAATCTAATCTTTCTGTGCCATAGTCTCCACCAAAGAAATGTGGATACTTCTTATGATTGTTCTTAATATATCTAAAGCACTTACAACAATGTCTGGCCCCTAGGAAACAGTATGTAAGAATAACACAATTAATGTTGCGAAGTTTATTGTATCCCATATGCCTGACTTACTTGGTTATTCCTAATTTGCCTATCTGAGCCCCTGGGCTAGTGGCTGCATAGATGATGGTCCTTCGCTCAAGGAAGTTTGCTTTATTTGGAAAGGCAAGAGCTATGCCTATGAAGAGATAAGCACACAGTGAGTGTAAGTAAAAATGCCAATTGCATATTCGAGTCAGTGCTTGCTGGGAGGGTGGGGGATGGGTGGGTTCTAATGGTGGAGAAGGCCCAGGACTATGTCCATTAGAAAACAGATGTGCATATGGAGGGGACAGATGGAGTGTAGAGAGAAAGTGAGCAGTGAGGAGGGGGTCTGGACTAAGCTTTTATGCACCAGGAACATTGTGATAAAGAAAAGAGGAGGTCAGTGGAGCAGGTGGGAACTGTGTGAACAGGGAAGGGAAGAGGCACTTGTAAGAGACATTAGCCAAGAAAATCAGTTCCTAAATCTTTCTTGATATTAGGCTGTGCATTTAGGAAGAATAACTGAGTTCTCAGGCCTAGGTAATAGGTGGAATAATGGTACTACTTACCAAAATAGCAACACCATGAGGCAGGAGCTGGACATGAAGAGAACAATACATTTACGGCTTCCCAGATGTGGTTGCTGGGAGGACTGGATGAGACACTACATGCAAATCACTCAGCACAGTGCCTGCCACGGTGCTCAGTATATGGTAGCTAATATCATCTACGCACTCTGGAGGTTGAACTGCAGTAATTTAAGTGCAATGCTAAGACATGCCAGCCATGAATATATGCAGAAATGTGCATGTTATATTTTTTCACTCTTGTTAGTACACTTGGGTTCTCATTCCTGAAAGAAACAAAATATATTCTTATAGGTGCAAGATTTAACTTGAACTCTATGATTTTAGCTATGATTAGAAAAGTAATAAAAGACCATAAGTGAGGACTTCCAAGAGGCCTCAGGGAAGCAAATTAGTCAACATTCTGTCAATTTTCTCTCTGATTATAAGTCTCCCTTAGAGCCATTTTTTCCCACATAGAATAAAGGAAAAGGAAAATCATGACAGCCTTTGGTTCAGAAACAGTTGATGGTATTGTTAGAACAAGCACATTTCATTATGCGCTATAAAACTTGCTGAGCGTGCTGATGGCATTTATTGAGTCATGTGGGCAGATGCCTGAGGAGTACTGGGTGCATTAGAATTCAGTGTATATAGTACAATGAGTTTAATTTGTGAAAAACAAATTTAATAATTTGTTGACTTTTGTCTTCTTTCTAGAAAGACAACACAGTCCTTTGCATTTTACTTAGAAAAACATTTACTTAAAAGCTGCATGAGCAGTGAAAGCAAGCATTGAAACTCAAGCTTCACACCACTGACTGCAAAATTACAAACTATGGTGGGGAAGATGAGGGGTAAAGGAGCAGGCAATTAGTGCTATTTGTTTAAGGATGTTTTCATTGAGGGCTGGTACCCCTTTTTAAAAAAGCATATGAACTGTGTCTTTGTCTTCCCCTGTCAAAGCAAACTGAGATTCTAGGTTCAAAGAATACTAGAGCTGAGAGGGGGCTTGGCAGCCCCCCATTTTATAGATGGGGACCTTGAAGGGTTATGTGTTCCAGGCTATAGCAGAGTCCAGAATCCTGACTAGAACCTGGACCCTCTGGTGCCTGCTGGCCTGCCGCCTCCCTTCTTTCCCCACCTCTCTGATGTCATGGAGTGCTCATTACTGGTAACCAGGAGGGGATTCTTGAAAGCATTAAAAGGCTTCAGAATTGGAACGGGCTTTTGAGAGGATCAACCTCAACCCCATGAAGCTCTGCAACTAGCTCAATGTTGAGGATAAGAGTAAGTAAGTAAAAGAAGGCCTGGACCTAGCTACCCTGACTGAATTCTGGGCCATTTCTATTTCTTTAATCCACTCCAAATCAGTGAACTGATGATTCAGAGATTTTTTTGTCAAAGTAGCCACAACAGAGCTCATCCTTCTTAAAACTGGTGTCCTTTATGCTTCTACTTCTTCTGCTTCTCTGTGCCTAGAGGTCTGCTCAGCAGACTGGAGGGACAGATGGGGCAAATGGTCTATAGGCTCTTCTAGCCTAAACATACGGCACTTTGGTGACTCTGGATACAGTGCATAACTGAATTCCCTAGACTCCTTTGATAAACCTTCTGCAGCAACTAGATAAATTGTTTTTCTTTCAAATGACCCATGACATTTCCTACCTCTGCATCTTTACAAAGCCATTTCCTTTTCTCTTGCCTTATGCTAATTGACTTCACTATGTTCCCTCCGAAATTTGGGTGCCAAGGAAGGAAAGACTTGTCTGTTCTGTTGACTATAGTAGGTCCTCATCCTTAAATGGAGCCTGGAATATAGTAGATATTTAATAATGAATCCAATAGATTGTAGGTGCTGCTTGGTTCCCATCTTTAGAAGCCTTCTTAAAACAGAATTAGGAGTCCTTGATCTTCGTCTGGGGGCTCAATCCTATCTTAGACTCTTTGCTCAGTTGTGACCCAACACAAGAGTTGTTAGGGCTCTTGCTAGGAAAAGATACAACTTGGCATCAAATTAATTTTGATGCTACTTGGGCCCTGTCCTTGGGTCTTATCTCTGGACACTGGCATTCTACTTTTTTATTGGCCTTCAGAATGCATCTGACTCTGATGACTCATCTAGCACCCTTCCCTGCCAGGTAAAGGTGGGGTGCATATTATTTATTTCTGTGCTTTACAGGTCATGCCATCTTTCTGGATATCAAGTTCTGCTTGCCAGGCTGACCTTCCTTCTGATGGCTCCCACCAACTCTGTCCCCCCAGTGCCTACCCTCTCCCAGGAGTGGATGACTCTTGGTTTCCATCCTTCCCTATCCTGCATGAATTAGGTCGGTTACTTCATGATCCATGTCATGTTCTATGTGGGAGTCACTCTCTTGGCACCTGGCACATCAGTGTCTTTTAAGATGTTTGCCTTGCCCAGTCCATGAGCCAAGGCTCTCTCCCTAAACTCTAGGCTGCTCTCTGAAATGTGTCCGAGAGGGTGCTGTCTGCTTAATTTATTGGTGTTGCCACCTTAAGGTTCCTCTCTTGGTGTGTGTCTCCTGTGGAGTCACCCTGCCACCTGCAGTTGGGTTGGCAAAGCCAACCACTGGCCTAGCTGGCCTCTGCGGTGTTTTATCATCGACTCCAGTCAGCAGAGTCCACTGACCTCACTGGTCTTTCTCACTGAGAGGAGTCTCTCTCTCAATTAAGTTCATGTTCAGGGAAAGGTGGTGGTTTCCTCAGCCAGGTTAAGAGTTAGCATTCTGGTGTGAGGGCGCTTTGGCACAAGGTGTGTGGCTTAGGAAAGTTACTTAGCTCTAAGCCTCAATTTCTTCATCTGAAAAGTGGGGGAGGAATGTAGGCAGTAATAGTATTTTACCTTGTATGGTCATAATGAGGACTAAATTAGAAGTGTAACCAGAAAGTTTTGTAGCCCAGAGTTATTGGGCTCCCCTGCCTGCCTCAGCCCTCTGAACTACTCTATCCTATGAGTCCCCATAATACTTACTCTCTATGCTCTCATTTTGGATTTCAAGATACTATATTGCAACTGTCATTTCCATTTTTAGATCCATGTCTTACATTTCTAGCTGTATCGTCAGTTCCTTTAGGTAAAAATCTGTGCCTGTGTACCAATTTGTATCTCTCAAGCCTAGCCCAATGCTAGTAAGTGCTTATTTTTCTTGTTAGCATGAATGGTCATCTCATTTATTCTAAAACTCAAACATTACTGTCCCAGAAACTCTAATGAATTTGCTCAGCCCAGAGTTCATTTCCCTTGTTGATGGTGCATTGGCAAGGATGAATGCCATGGCAGACAAAAACACTTATTAACCATTGTAGGGATTATGTATGTGGCAGGTGTCCTGGGACGATGTTCCTTATTAATGATGTCCTTAGACTACTTAAAGTAGTGGTTAGAAATAACAATGGCCATACTAAAAATCTGCTTTCCAATTAGCTCAAGGAAAAAGATGGCATCTGGGACTCAGCCAGTAGAAAGCTAAGAGACTCACTCCACAGTATTTCAGAATTCTGCTTCACTTGTAATAGCAGCCTCCTTTCCTCACTAGATAGTTTCAGATTTGGCCATTTAATTGACTGGTAAGTTTCCTGATACCATGTACTTTGACTTTAATTTTATTGACCAGTAATAGAATGAAAGGTGGCACAAATGTCATTAGTAAGTTCAACGTCACATCATCTTTCTTGGAGAGAAGAATTTAACACCATTAACAACTTAAAATTTGGGAGCAGCGTTTTGAAAAAAAAAGCTTATTTGGGTTCTGAGTTGAAAAGCAAAGGCATTATGCTCAAACACTGTAACCTATCTTCAGCAAAAGGATTAAAGGAGAGGGGTAAATCAGGCAAGTGAAATTATTGTGGGACATTCCAGCATTTAGATTGGAGGCTATAGGCAGAGGTAGTGAATGAGTACCTGAACTCGCAGGAATGACACCTGGGTTCCGATTCTTCATCTTTCTCAACTGCTAAGGTGGCATTGTCTCTTTCTTCTATAAAATGGGAAAAACACCTATTTTCCTGTCCTGCTTCCTCAGAAAGTTGTTGTAAACATCATATGTGGTAATATTTGTGAAAGATCCTTATGGGTTTAAAGATGCTGAATAAACACAAGTCAAACAAAATGGCTTTGTTGACTAGAGACCCTTCTGTCTTCCCAGTGCCTGGCATGGTGGCCTGGACAGAGCAGGCAGTCAGGTGCAGGGTGTGCTGTGCTGGTGAGTGCGATCATTTCACTGGAGACAGAGACTAGCTACTTTGAAGGATGGCAGGATATTCTTATGTTAAACTTTGCTTTTCCCTTAGATTGAATTTGTGAATTCTGATCTAAGGATCTAGAGGCTTTTGTTCCAGACCAGGAGGAGAGGGTCCAGAAGGAAACACAGCTGGGGACAAGACTTCTATCTGAGTAATTCTCCTTAAGAGAAGAGATCTCTAGATGCACTAAGAAATAAATGCTTGTTTTTCTATGGGCCAATCTTTTTTTGGAAAGAGAGAACTGAGAAAAATGGACTTAAAATTGCAAAGGGAATACTGTTCAGCAAAGAGGGGAAAGGGTGGTTTTCCTCAAGGGGAAAAAAATGTGACAGTAGAGAGAGAAAGGGAAAAGTTTTATGTCTGTTTCAGGGTTGGAGGTAACACGGTCCATTACCAGTAGAGGCCTGGGTAGACTTCTGGATATTTTTAAGAAAAAGAAAAGTAATTATCTTTCTGAGATGACTTAAGGGCATTTCTTTTCAAGGCCTCTTCAATTTCTTTGCTGAGTCTATAAACTTGTGAGGGAAAACAGAACTATATGTCTACTTCAAGAATAATGTGAAGAGTTACCTTTTACAGTAAACTCTTACTGTTAGAAATTTTTATTTTTTAGTGCTAAGACTTCTAAGAAATGAAGAATAATATTAAAATTTGAGTCATAGGTTATGAAAATACATCAGTAACTAATTGTTAAACTGTTATATAGTTTCCCATTAGGGTAGTCATCTTAAATGTTAACTTCTAGAAATGTAGCTCCCAAATGCTATTTCTAAAGAGGGTAGTAATGATGAAAAGCCAAAAGCCAAATATCTCTGAGACACAGATAATTTCAAACCTGAAGCAATCCATTGTCCAAAATTCTCAGGGTCTTAGAAAGAAATTGCCAACATCAGACTGTCCACATGTCTCCAAGAGAAAGCAATAGAGTTCAAAAGAGGCATATAAATAACTGAGCCAAACAATAGCCTCAGAGAGTTTCAAAGAGGCTTCCTTAGATAGAGATGCCTATAACTTTTTTTTTCAGAATAATTCAACTTTCTTAGCACTAATAACATTAAGCCTTTAAGAAGTACTTTCCGTCTACTAAACTTAGGGGGAAAGAACCCACTTATCCAGAGGCAAGAAACAGCTCACACTAGAATGATCCATTAATCCCTGAATTGGGCCTATAAATGAAATGGTTTATAGAGAAAAGAATGAAAGAATTTACAATCTTTGTCAAAAAGTCAAAATAACTCCCGTATTTCTCTGTTTCAAATAAAGATTCATAGGCAGATACAAACAGTAATGATTTTTAAATTAAAAAGTTTTCTGAGATTTTCAAGCAGAGGAATAAAGCTAGAAGGCCAGGCTTTTCCTCTGAATAAAAAAAAGGTAGAGTGGAAAGAAGAATATAAAATCCAAGCAGGAGGGAAGAAAAACATTTTGAGGCAGGCCCGCTAACAAATATTTACAGAGCATAGTAAAACCATTTAATCTTTACTTTTTATTATAAAGAGAATGGTCCCCTAAGCAAATTAATGGCGTAAAGAAGATTCCAGGTAGGATCCAGAACTTAATTATGAGACTAAGTCATGCTTGTCATTAACAGCATAGTTTGCAAACCAAGAATGTCTCACTTGATGAGTATGTGTTTATAACAGAAAGGTTGGAAACAATCCTATTTGGAAATGCTTTGGTAAATCATCAGTTGGAGTTAAATGTTTATAATAATAATCACAGAATAATCATAGTCTTTTAGAGAGTGAGAAACATGAGAAAAATCTAAATTGATTCCACCTCTCAACGTATATATGAGAAAATATGGGGTTTCTTTGTGATAGGATCACAACTAGCTGAAAGGGTCTAGGATCATGTTCTAAAATTTCCTGTTCAGACTTCTTTTCTCTGTCATAATGCTTAATTGAAGACAGTCATAGAATCAGAATTTCACTCAATTTGGGAAAAGGCATTAAAATTCGTGTCTTTGATATCTTTTTCACGGAAGCATAACATACGTATTGGAAAGTGCACAAGTCTTAAGTATATAGCAAACACATCCGCTCCAGCAGAGAAACGAAGCTTTACCCAAACTGCAGGAAGTCCCTTGCGCCCCTTGATATCAGAGCCCACACTGGACAACCTAGTCAGATATTTCTATATCCAGCTGAGGCATGAGCAAACTGGGTAAATGATTTTCTTAGCCCAAAAGCAAATTACTAGTGAGAACATGAAACAAGTTCTTACGCTGCTGACTTCAGTGCTTTTCCACTAAGTTAATTCCATCTAAACTTAACTAACAAGATAAAGCCCAAAGCAGTGTAAAACTGCAGTTAAGAGTGCTGCAACCATTTGTTGAGCGAATTAATGAAATCATTCTTGAAGTTCCTCCTGTTTCATACATTATTTTTGTGTCCTTGGTGCATTTTTCTTGGTCTCTCACTCACGGTGCAAGGTCTCATCATATCTTGTTAATGATCCTGGGCTGTCTGAGTATTTCTGAATGAGATGCTAGGAAGCTGTATGTGTGGGTGCTGTTGCCCTTGAAAGGGCTTTTCTCTAGGAAGGTTGAATGTGAGCCCATTTCACTGGGTGAAGTCCCAGGTCCATGTTTGAAGAATTGTCTCTGGGTTTTTAAATTTTTGGTAGAAAGGATCCTTCAAAAGCCCAGAGAATGAAAACTTCATTTTAGAAGCAGTTGTGACAGAAGAAGTTGGGTCACCAACTCCTCATGCAGACTTTTGTTGAATCCCGTTTTCATTTCTACATCTCATTCCCATTGCCCTCTGAGGATGACTAAAAGTTGATCTAGTTTTTATTGTCACCTTGCAATAACAATTCTAAACAATAGTAGTAATGACTTTTCAACTTCAAAAATTAAGTTTCTCTGTTTCTAAACAATTGTGGTTGCTATTTTTAATCTTTATTGAGATTTAGCTTATATAATAAAAGTCCCCTACATTAAGTGTACATCTGATGAATATTAGTAATTAAAAGTCTGATGGATTTGGGGAACTGTATTCAAGATATAATACTGTCCCATCACTCTAAAAAGTCCCTTTACAATTGATACTCTGATCCAACGTATAGTCCCAAACAACCACAGATCTGGTGTCTCTCACTATGGTTTCTACCTTTTCTAAGAATTGCATATAATGAAATCAAATAATATATAGTTTTGGGTTTGTTTTCTTTCACTTAAGATGTTTTTGAGATTTATTCATGTTGTTGTATATATAAGTATTCTTTTTTTAATGCTGAGTAGTATTCCATTATATGGAGATATCACACTTTGTTTATCTATTCCATGTTAGGTTTTTCCAGTTTTGGGCAATTATGGGAGAATGCTGCTGTGAAGATTTGGTATAAGTCTTCATGTGGACACACATTTTCATTTCTTTTGGATAAATGCCCAAAAGTAGTATTGACAGATCACATTTAACTTTATAAGATGTGCTGTGTTGACTTCCAAGGAGTTGGTACCATTTTGCTTTCCACAAGCAATGTGGGAGAGTTATCATTGTACTACATCATCATCAAGACTTGCTACTGGTAGTATTTTTAATTTAGGCTCCTGTAGTGGTATGTAGTGTTACCTCACCATGGTTTTAATTATTGAGTTGAAAGAATCTTTTTTATATTTAGATAGAGACTTTGTCAAATATATTTTGAAAATATTTTTCCTAGTCTAAATGTTCCCTTTTTCCCCCCTCAACTTGTGTCTAAGAAGAAAAGTTTTAATTTTGAGAAAATGCATTTTATCAGTTTTCTCTTTTATAGGTCATGTTTATAGTATTCTATTTAAGAAATCTTTGACATGGGTCACAATTTTTTTGGTTTTTTTTTCATTTTCTTCTAGATGCTTTATGGTTTTACTTCTTATGTTTAGGTCTATGATCCATTTTGAGTTAATTTTTATGTATGATGTAATATATATACTGAGGCTAAGTTCTTATACAGATATCCAATTGTTCCACCATAAGGTAAAGATTACTTTTCTCCCATGGAACTACCTTGTCTTTGGAAAGGACTTGGCATATTCTGGGAATAGAAAGGACGTCAGTGCGGCCCGAATGTAATGAAAGAGGAGGAAAATGTTATGCAATGATGTTGGGGATAAAAAATAGGGGCTAAACTTTGTAAGGTCTTCTTGGTCTTGAGAAGAAATTTGGATTTCATTTGGATATTAATATAATTGCTTCAAGCATTTAAGCATGGGCACTGGATGATCTGATTTATATACTTTTAAAAACATTTTTAAATGTTTATTTTTGAGAGATAGAGCATGAGCAGGAGAGGGACAGAAAAAGAGACAGACACAGAATCTGAAGCAGGCTCTAGGTTCCAGGCTGTCAGCACAGAGCCCAACGCAGGACTCAAATCCATGAATCCTGTGAGATCATGACCTGAGCTGAAGTCAGATGCTCAACCTACTGAGCCCACCCAGGTGCCCCTGAAGTTTATTGTCAAATTGGTTTCCATACAACACCGAGTGCTCTTCCCCATAAGTGCCCTCCTCCATCACCACCACCTCTTATGATTTATATTTTTAAAAGATAATTCCTCACTTATTTGTATCAATCCAGTGAAACCATGCTGATGAAGGTTGCTGACCATGCAGTAGTAAGCTGAGTTTGATGGAGTTTGTTTATTCAGTGGGGCAAAATTTGACCCATAGATCAGCAGTTCTTAAATTGCCAACCATACATTTGCTTTTTCCCCTCTCTTTGTAGAAGCCTGTTCAAAACCAGAGCTAATGCACTTTTTGAATGCTAGCTTATATACTGCTACTGCCAGAAATTTTTGCCAGGGATATTGAAAATGCTACCTGGTGCTTTATGTCCTTTTGGCTTCTCTTCCTTTTGCAATTTCCTTATTGTCAAGGTAAACACTGTGCTAATGCCAATAGAAAAAAAGCTTAGGAAGACTTCTTAGTTATTAGAGATTGAATACCCCTTGGTGATTACTACTAGCTTAATGTAAACTATGTGAGGTTAACTAAACATGAGGGATCTAGGATAGCGTTTTTGTAATAAAATTTATAGTGCATTGTGATCATTCATTGAACTTGAAGATGATTAAATTAGCTTAACTATAAAGAAATATTTTGATACAGAAAAGTTTTGTTCTTAGAGAAGGTTATAAGAAAAATTGTAGAGATCCTAATCATAGAATTGATATGTTTTGGCCAAATTTTGTTGAAATATAGTTAAATGGTTATGTTATATCTAGATTATCTTTTCTATTTAATTTCAAAAGGCTTTTTAGAAAACATTTTAAATTTATTTTTTATTTTATTTTATTTTTAAGAGGATTTATTTATTTATTTCTTCATTTCTTTTGAATTTATTTTTTTAAATTTATATGCAAGTTAGTTAGAATATAGTGCAATAATAATTTCAGTGATTCATCCCTTACACATAACACCAGGGCTTATCCCAACAAGTGTCTTCCTTAACGTCCCTTGCCCATTTAGCCCTTCCCCCCCTCTCCAGCAACCCTCTGTTTGTTCACTATTTTTAAGAGTCCCTGATGTTTTGTCCCCCTCCATTTTTATACTATTTTTGCTTCCCTTCCCTTATGTTCATCTGTTTTGTAGCTTAATCCACATATGAGTGAAGTCATATGATATTTGTCTTTCTCTACCTTCACCTAGAATAATACACTCTAGTTCCATCCACCTTGTTGCAAATGGCAAGATTTCATTCTTTTTGATTGTCGAGTAATACTTCATTGCATATATATATATGTAAATACACCACATCTTCTTGATCCATTCATCCATCGATGGACACTGGGCTCTTTCTATATTTTGGCTATTGTTGATCATATTGTTATAAATATTGGGGTGCATGTGCCCCTTTGAAACATCACACCTGTATCATTTGGATAAATACCTAGTAGTGCAATTACAGGGTCATAGGTAATTCTATTATTAATTTTTTTAGGAAGTTCCATACTATTTTCCAGAGTGATGCACCAGTTTGCATTCCCACTAGCAGTGCAAAAAGGTTCCTCTTTCTTGACATCCTTGCCAACATCTGTTGTGCCTGAGTTGTTAATATTAACCATTCTGACTGGTGTGATGTGGTATTTCACTGTGGTTTTGATTTGTATTTCCCTGATGATGAGTGATGCCAGGCACATGTATCTGTTAGCCATCTGGATGTCTTTTTTGGAAAAGTATCTATTCATGTCTTCTGTCCATTTCTTCTTTATAGGTTTTGGATACTAACCCTTTATCTCATATGTCATTTGCAAATATTTTCTCCCATTTGTTGGTTGCCCTTTTGTTTTGCTAATTGTTTTCTTTGCTGTACAGAAGACTTTTTATCTTGATGAGGTCCCAATAGTTCATTTTTGCTTTTGTTTCCCTTGCCTCCAGAGATATGTTGAGTAATAAGTTGCTGTGGCCAACATCAAAGAGGTTTTTGCCTCCTTTCTCCTCTAGGTTTTTGATGGCTTCCTATCTTATGGTTAAGAGTTTCATTCATTTTGAGTTTATTTTTGTGTATGGTGTAATAAAGTGGTCCAGGTTCAATTTTCTACATGTCACTGTCCAGTTTTCCCAACACTATTTCCTGAAGAGACTGTCTTTATTCTATGTATATTCTTTCCTTCTTTGTCAAAGATTAGTTGGCCATACTTTTGTGGGTCCATTTCTGGGTTCTCTATTCTGTTCCACTGACCTAAGTGTCTGCTTTTGTACCAGTACCATACTCTCTTAATAATTACAGTTTTGCATTACACTCTGAAGTCTGGAATTGTGATGCCTCCAGGTTTGTTTTTCTTTTTCAGGATTGCTTTAGCTATTCAGGGTCTTTTCTGGTTCATACAAATTTTAGAATTGTTTATTCTAGCTCTGTGAAGAATGATGGTATTATTTTGACAGGGATTGCATTGAATATGTAGATTGCTTTGGGTAGTATTGACATTTTAACAGTATTTGTTCTTCCAATTCATGAGCATGGAATATTTTTCCTTTTTGTGTGTATCTTCTTCAATTTCTTTCATACGCTTTCTATAGTTTTCAGCACTTACAGCAATGGACAAAGCATCTAAGCAGAAAATCAAAGGAAACAATGGCTTTGAATGACACACTGGACCAGATGGACTTAACAGATATATTCAGAACATTTAAACCTAAAGTGGTGGAATACACATTCTCCTCAAGTGCACATGGAACATTATCCAGAATAGATCACATACTGGGAAACAAATCATCCCTCAAGAAGTATAAAAAGATTTCAATCATACCGTGCATATTTTCAGACCACAATGCTATGAAACTTAAAATCAAAGACAAAAAAAATGGAAACACAACAAATAATTGGAATTAAAGAATGCATGGGTGAACCAAGAAGTTAAGGAGGAAATTAAAAAGTACATGGAAGCCAATGAAAATGGTAACACCACAGCCCAAAACCTCTGGGACATAGCAAAGGTGGTCATAAGAAGGAAGTATAAAGCAATCTTATAAAAGGATCCTAAGGAAGCAGTCCTAAAGAAGGAATAAAAGTCTCAGATACACAACCTAACCTTAAACATTAAGAAACTGGAAAATGAACAGCAAATAAAAACCCAAAACCAGCAGAAGATGGGAAATAATAAAGATTGGAGCAGAAATCAATGCTACTGAAACAAACAAACAAACAAACAAACAAACAAAAAAACCAGTAGAGCAGGCCAATGGAACCAGGAGCTGCTTTTTTGAAGCAATTAAAATAATTGTAACCCCTAGCCAGTTTAATCAAAAAGAAAAAGGAAATGATCCAAATAAATAAAATCAAGAATGAATGAAGAGAGTTCACAACCAACACAAGAGAAATACAAACAATAATAAGAGAATATTATGAGCAATTATATGCCAATAAATTGAGCAATCTGGAAGAAATGGACAAATTTCTAGAAACATAAACTAACAAAACAGAAACAGGAAGAAATAGAAAATTGGAACAGACCAATAACCAGTAAAGAAATTGAATTAGTAATCAAAAATCTCCCAAAATCAAGAGTCCAGGGCTGAATGGCTTTCCAGAAGAATTCTATCAAACATTTAATGAAGAGTTAACACCTATACTTTTGAAGCTGTTCCAAAAAATAGAAATGGAAGGAAAACTTCCAAACTCATTCTATGAAGCCAGCATTACCTTGATTCCAAAACCAGACAAATACCCTACTAAAAAGGAATACTTCAGACCAATTTCTTTCATGAATATGAATGCAAAAATTCTCAACAAGATACTAGCCAACAATACATTAAAACAATACATTAAAAGAATTATTCATCACAATCAAGTGGAATGCATGGGATGCAGGGCTGGTTCAATATCTGCAAAATCAATCAGTATGGTACATCACATTAATAAAAGAAAGGACAAGAACCACATGATCCTCTCAATAGATGCAGAGAAAGCATTTAACAAAATACAGAATACTTTCTTGATTAAAAAACCCTCAAGAAAGTAGGGGTGGAAGGATCATACCTCAAGATCATAAAAGCCACATATAAAAGATCCATTGTTAATATCATCCTCAGTGGGGAAAAACTGAGAGCTTTCCCCCTAAGATCAGGAACATGAAAGGGATGTCCACTCTCACCACTGTTATTCAACATAGTATTGGAAGCCCTAACCTCAGCAATCAGACAACACAAAGAAATAAAAGGCACTTGAATTGACAAGGAGGCAGTCAAACATTCACTCTTCACAGACAACATGATACTCTATATGGAAAACCCAAAAGATTCCACTCAAGAACTGCTAGAACTGATCCAAGAATTCAGCAAAGTTACAGGATATAAAATCAATGCACAGAAATCAGTTGCATTTCTATATACCAATAATGAAGCCAAAGAGAGAGAAATCAAGGAATTGATCCCATTTACAATTGCACCAAAAACCATAAAATACCAAAAGGCTTTTTATTTAATATACATATTTATGCTTAAACTGATGTAGTTTTAGTATATGATTTAACTTTCAAATTATTAAATATATTGAAGAGATAAAAAAATGAAGGTTAACTAAAGTTGAATAAGAGGTTACTACTGTTCTCTCCTAAGTAGTTCTATATGATTAATATCAGCTATTTGGCCAATCAGTTCTACAGATAAGTTTCAAATTTGCATCAGAACTATATAATTTGTTTAATATTTTAAGAATGTTGGTTATAAAGACACTTTATTAAATAAAATGTTTGTATTAGTCTTGATAATCTTGACATTCCTTAAATTTAATTTCTTGATATTACCTCCATAGTAACCCAAATTTCACTTTAATGATTATTTCAGGTGTTTAAATATAGAACTTAGCTTTAGTCTTCTAAAGTTTTAGCCTTTATTGAAATAGATTCTCCCAATGTTCATAGCAGTACTGTCAACAATAGCCAAAACATGGAAAGAGCCTAAATGTCCATCACCTGATGAATGGATTAAGAAGATGTGGTGTATATATATACACAATGGAGTATTACATGGCAATGAGAAAGAATGAAATCTGGCCATTTGTAGGAAAGTGGATGGACCTTGAGGGTGTCATGCTAAGTGAAATAAGTCAGGCAGAGAAGGACAGATACAATATGTTTGCATTCATAGGTCTAACATGAGAACAGGAGAAACCTAATGGAGGACCAGGCGGAGGGGAAGAGGGAAAGAGGGTTGGGAAGAGAGAGGGATGCAAAACCTGAGAGACTATTGAATGCTGAAAATGAACTGAGGGTTGAAGGGGACAGGGAAGGTGGGAAAAGAGGTGGTGGTGATGGAGGAGGGCACTTGTGGGAAAGAGCACTGGGTGTTATATGGAAACCAATTTGATAATAAACTATTAAAAAAAAAAGAAATAGCCTTGCTAGAATGGATTTAGGAAACTTTTAAAAATTATTATTATTTTTCAATTTGAGCATAGTTGACATAAAATGTTACATTGACTCCATGCATATAACATAGTGATTCAACTTATCTATACATCATGCAATGCTCACCACAGTGTACCTACCATCTGTTACATATGATGCTTTTACAATATCATTGACCATATTTCCTATGCTGTGCTCTTTAATTCTGGAGTTGGAAAAAATTTTTTTAATTTGTTAAATGTTTATTTTTATTTTTATTTTTGAGAGAGCGAGTGAGCGAGCGAGCATGGGAGGGTCAGAGAGAGAGGGAGATACAAATCCGAAGACAAGCTCCAGGCTCTGAGCTAGCCGTCAGCACAGAGCCCGATATGGGGCTCGAACCTAGGAACTGTGAGATCATGATCTGAGCCAAAGTCGGACGTTCAATCAACTGAGTCACCCAGGCACCCTTGGAGTTGGAAAATCTTTTAATTTTAAGATATGTAGAGAAGCTTCCACTTATGTTGAATTAGATATTATGTAAATTCTCCCACTAATAGCATGTAGAAATTATGAGATGAATATCTTCAAAACAAAGAGAAAATTGAAACTAGAGTGGTAAGCTAGCACTAATGTCCTTATTTTCCTGGAGTGTCTGTAATATCAGAAATAGAGGCCAGGGTTTTGACAGCTTCATGAAGGAAGAGGAGATAAGACATTTTGTCTAACAAGATGTGCAAATAACTAACACTCATGCTTAGAGGTTGTATGCTCAAAGGGCTAGACCTTCAGTGAATATTTGAACTAGGGGGAAAAATCATGTCTTGGTGAAAGGAGTCAAAAGGAAACTTTAAAAATCTTAGTCCTCGGCTTCATG
Organism: Suricata suricatta; assembly: GCF_006229205.1. NCBI lineage: Eukaryota > Metazoa > Chordata > Mammalia > Carnivora > Herpestidae > Suricata > Suricata suricatta. Next base: position 61,847,238 of record NC_043706.1, read on the forward strand.
TAGGGAAAAATTATTGCCTGATATTTAATTACCAGCCTATATGAACATGAGCTCAGGGTTTGAATTTATAAAACCTGCACAGTTCAAGAAAACCCATGCTCACAATGTAATATACAGTACTTCAGGTGGGTAGTGGACCAGATTGGTAGAGCACCTACCAGAAGTAAATACATACTTATTTGGTAAATAAATACTCATTCCCAAATTGTTTCCTTTTAATTAAGGTCAAACAAATAAAAGCTCTCACACACACAAGAAAATAAGCTACAGTAAGCAAAGTCATCAAAAATGAATTAGATAGACTTGTCCTAGGATCTGGCACAGGATCTGGACTGTTGAAATTAATTAATATGGAATATAAAAAATATGCTTAAAATGTTTCTGTAAGTACAAAAAGAATACTATAGGGGTGCTGGGTGGCACAGTTGGTTAGGCATCTGACTCCTGATTTCACCTCAGGTAAAAAAATCTCACAATTCTTTTACTTTTTTAAAATAGTTTATTGTCAAATTGGTTTCCATGCAACACCCATCCCATTCCATACAATACCCCATAAGTGCCCTCCTCCATCACCACCACCTCTTTTCCCACCTCCCCCCTCCCCTTCAACACTCAGTTCATTTTCAGCATTCAATAGCCTCTCAAGTTTTGCATCCCTCTCTCTCCCCAACTCTGTTTCCCTCTTCCCCTCCCCCTGGTCCTCCATTAGGTTTCTCCTGTTTTCCTGTTAGACCTATGAGAGCAAACATATGGT
>NC_043706.1:61848091-61861307 GCF_006229205.1 Suricata suricatta
ATTTGTGTTTTGGGTGTGGAGTTTGGTGAGTTCCTTGTAGATTTTGGATACTAGCCCTTTATCTGATATGTCATTTGCAACTATCTTTTCCCATTCTGTCAGTTGCCTATTAGTTTTCTTGATTGTTTCCTTTGCAGTGCAGAAGCTTTTGATCTTGATGAGGTCCCAAGAGTTCAGTTTTGCTTTCATTTCCCTTGCCTTTAGGGATGTGTCAAGTAGGAAATTGCTGCAGTTGAGGTCAAGGAGGTTGTTTCCTACTTTCTCCTCGAGGGTTTTGATGGTTTCCTGTCTCACATTCAGGTCCTTCAGCCATTTTGAGTTGATTTTTGTGTATGGTGTAAGAAAGTGGTCTAGTTTAATTCTTCTGCGTGTTGCTGTCCAGTTCTCCCAGCACCACCTGCTAAAGAGGCAGTCTTTTTTCCATCGGATCCTCTTTCCTGCTTTGTCAAAAATTAATTGGCCATATGTTTGTAGGCCCAGTTCTGGGTTCTCTATTCTATTCCATTTGTCTATGTGTCTGTTTTTGTGCCATTACCATACTGTCTTGATGATGCCAGCTTTGTAGTAGAGGCTAAAGTCTGGGATTGTGATGCCTCCCATTTTGGTTTTCTTCTTCAGTATTACTTTGGCTATTTGGAAAACATCTTAATAATCTTAATTGAAGAGGTGAAAGACCTGTACTCTGATAACTATAAAACATGAAGGAATTTGAAGACAACACCAATAAATGGAAAGATATTCCATGCTCATGGGTTTGAAAAAAATATTATTAAAATGTCTATACTATCAAAAGCAATTCAGAGATTAAATGCAATCCTTATCAAAATACCAACAGCATTTTTCATAGAACTAGAAGAACCAATCTTAAAATTTTTATGAAACTGCAAAAAACCTTGGATAGCCAAACCAACTTGAAACAAAACAAAACTGGAGGTATCACAATTCCAGATTTTAAGTTATAATACAAAGCAGTAGTAATCAAAACAGTATGGTGCTGGCATAAAAACAGACATATAGATCAATGGAACAGAAGAGAAACACCAGAAATAAACCCATAATTATATGTTTAATTAATCTTCAACAAAGGAGGCAAGAATATGCAATGGGAAAAAGACAATCTCTTTAACAAATGGTATTGGGAAAACAAGACAGCTACATGCAAAAGAATGAAAGTGGACCACCTTCTTGCAGCACACACAAAAACAAACTCAATATGGATTAAAGACCTAAATGTGAGACCTGAAACCACAAAAATTCAAGCAGTAATTTATCTGATATCACCCATAGCAACATTTTTCTACACATGTCTTCTGAGGCAAGGAAAATAAAAGCAAGAACATATATTGGGACTACATCACAATAATGTTGCTGCACAGTGAGTGAAACAACCAACAAACTAAAAGGCAAGCTACTAAATGGAAGAGTATACTTGCAAATGACAAGTATGATAAAGGATTAGTACCAGAATTAATAAAAAAACTGATACAACTCAATACCCCAAGCCCAAATAATCCATTTAAAAAATGGGCAGACGACATGAACAGACATTTCTCCAAAGAAGACACAGAGATGGCCAAAAGACACATGAAGACATGTTCATCACATATCACCAGGAAAATGCAAATGGAATTACAATGAGATATCACCTCATTCCTGTCAGAATGGCTAAAATAAAAATGCCAAGAAACAACAAGTTTCGGTAAGGATGTGGAGAAAAAGGAACACTTGCATTGCTGGTGGGAATGCAAACTGATGCAGCCATTGTGGGAAATAGTATGGAAATTCCTCAAAAAATTATAAGTCGAATTCCTATATAATCCAGCAATTCCACTACTGGGTATTAACCAAAAAAAAAAAACAAAAACACTAATTTTATGTGAAATATGCACCCCTATGTCTACTGCAGCATAATTTAAAATAGTCAAATTATGGAAGCAACCCAAGTGTCCATAAATAGATGAATAGTTATAGAAAATGTGATATACACATATACAATGGAATATTGTACAGTTGAAAATGAGAATGAAATTTTACCACTTGAAATAACATAGAGGGTATAATGGTAAGTGAAATAAGCCATCATAGAAAGACAAATACCATATGATCTCACTCATATGTGGATTTAAGAATCAAAACAAATGTAGGGTACGTGGGTAGCTCAGTCAATTCATCTTCTGACCCTTGATTTCAGCTCAGGTCATGATTTCACAGTTCATAGGATCAAACCTCATTTCAGGCTCCATGCTAATAGCTCAGAGTTTGCTTGGGATTCTCTCTCTCCTTCTCTCTGCCTTTCCCCTGCTGGTGCACTTTCTCTCTCCAAAACAAATGAGCAAAAGAAAAAAGAGACAAAGCAAAAGCTGACTCTTTAACTATAGAGAACAAACTGATGATTACCAGAGGGGAAAGGGGTGGGGGAATGGGTGAAATAGTTGAAGGGGATGAAGAGTACACTTCTGGTGATGACCACTGAGTAATACAGAGAATTTAACAATATACACTCTCAGGTATATATTGTACAACTGAAAGTAATATAACACTATATGTTAATTATACTGGAATTCAAAATAAAGAGTTAATCCTAGATTTCCCAAAAGATATTTTGAGTCCTCATTCTATGCAACTGTATGTCTTGAGAGTTTCTTTTAATAGATGTATTCCAGAAAAGAAATGTAGAAGTTTCAAAAAATTCAAATATGACCATTTTAAACACTCCTTATAAAATAATACATTTAAGATGATAATCAACAATTATCAGACAAGACCATAAAAAAAGAAAGAAAATGTTATATATGTCCTAGATGAAGTACAAGATACCATCTATGAGATTGAGGTTTTTTTAAAATAATAGTTTATTGTCAAATTTGTTTCCATATAACACCCAGTGCTTCTCCCCATAAGTGTCCGCCCCCCCATGTGAGATTGAGTTTTAAAAAATCTAAACTAGGGGCCCCGGGTGGCTCAGTTGGTTAAGTGTCTGGCTTCAGCTCAGGTCATGTCTCACAGTTCATGGGTTTGAGCCTTACATGGGGCTCTGTGCTGACAGCTCAGAGCCTGGAGCCTGCTTCGGAGTCTGTGTTTCTGTCTCTCTCTGCCCCTCCCCCTCTCACGCTCTGTCTGTCTCTCAAAAAATAAACATTTAAAAAATTGTATATAATCACACAATAGATTAATATCAAGCAAACAAATACTTTAAAATAAAATAAAAATAAAAGTCTAACCTAAAGTTGATCAAGGCTCTAGTCTAGTTAATAATTTTTAGGAAATATAAGGAGAAAAAATGTGCTTAATACCACCATATGAACACCAAGTAACAAAACCCAACTATAGGAAACCATAGGACAGATGACCTAGCACATTCAACACATTAAAATGAAATGAAATAAAATGAGGTGAAATAATACAATTAAATAGATGAAGAGAAAACATACAGATTAGAAGACATGGTAATCAACAGGTATTGACATCATTTAGATATTTAATTTCGTTAAGTAAAAAGAGGCATAGAATCATCAGGGAAATAGGAACATTGAGTGAACATTTTATAATACTAAATATTCTTAAAAAAATTTTTTAAACCCAATAATGATGTTGTGGTTATGTCAAAAGAAGAGCACTTTAAAATAATCTGTGATGTTGGTGGTGGATGTGGTACTGTTTGGGAGAAATGAATAAAATTCTAGAGACTGATTGGCCACGTACTGGTAATTATCAAAGCTGGGTTATTGGTATACTCATTTATTCTTTCTAGTTTTATAAATGTTTGAAAATTCTGTGATACAAAAGTTAAACACAATAATAATCCCTATTTCACAGGATGATAAAGTAAAAAGTCATTGTATTTACCAGCACAGGCATTCCCATGTAATTCATACCTAGTTTTTTAAAAGTCTCAATCAATTATTAATAAGACAGAAAAGAAAAAATGTAGCAAATTCAGAGGAAACAAGAAGCACAAAATAAAAAAATTTCACTAACTAATAATTAAAAGCCATTGTTAAAGTATATGGAAGAGTAGGAGTCTAAAAGCATAGACACAACCTGAAAAATAAAATAAATAAATTTGTTAAGATGGCAAACAAAACAGTGGAATAGAATAGAGTGAAGAAACATTCCCATTTATCTTACTTAAAGATGATAAATATGTCATGGATTGGCAAGAAAATGATGAACAGTTCATAAAGGATGGACTGTTTAGAGAATTAATTTGGAACAGTAAAATAAAATCAGATTCCAGATCCCTATTTCATATAAAAAATAAACTCCAATTGGATTAAAAACCTGAAAGGAATAATAATAATGTAACATATGATCTGATATAATATGATAAATTCTGGATAGTAAAGGAGTTTTAAAACTAGACCAAAAAAGTCCAAAAGCAAAAAGGAGAAAGTTTTATTAGATTTGACAATTATATCTATTATCAAAATGAAAAAGTATTATACTTACAACACATATTACTGATAATTGAATCAGTAACATGCATAACTCAGTTAATTAAAAAAGACCAATATAAGCAAAAGAATTGAACTAGCAACTCACAGAAGACAAAATCTCAAAAATAGTTCAGCAAATTTAACATAAAATAATGAGATACCATTCAAGCATGTGAGATTAACAAAAATCTCAATTCCAAGTATTGAGGAGGCTGAGTAACCCTGACCAGCAAATCTACTTCTAGACATTTGCCTATAGAAGAGGATATACAGAAACTCTCTCACATTTACAGAAGGAAAATATACAAGAACATTAATAGTATCATTGTTTATATGAACAAAATACTAAAAACAAATGTTCATCATAAGCAAAACTGATGAAGAACAATTGTATATAATCACACAATAGATTACTACAAGCAATCAAAATTAACTACAATCACAAATATTAACATGGATGAATCTCATAATGTTGATGGAAAAAATGCAAACACAGAACAAATATAGATCATGTAATATTTATATAAAGTTTAAGCACTTCCATAAATACATATAACAAAATTATAAAGAAATGACCTGGAGTGTGAAAGGTAAAATTCAGAATAGTAGTTATGGGTCAGAGAGATGTGAGTATGTTCATAACAAGCAGTCAATGGGTTGGCAGTATTTTGTTTCTTAATCTGAGTGGTGAGTGCGTGGATGTTTATTATATTATAGAACATTTACATATTATAATTTTTATTATTAAAATTAATTTAAAAGAAAATTAGTAATATTAATAATGAACTATTAGTAAAACAGTTAGAAAAATATAAATACATTAATTGAATTTCTTAAAAGTGCCAGGTACTTCTTGACAGGGAAGGGAATATTATGTTGAGCAAGAAAGATAAAGTTTTTAGCTTTATAGACCTTAAAACCTATCTGGGGAAGATAAACATAAACAAATAGTTACCACTCTAGATGACTTGCCATTCTCCGACATATGGTTTTTTAGGAATTTCTCCTTTCTCTTTATCTTGCCTGCTCTTTTCTTGGCCCATTTCTTACCATGTAGGTCTCCAGAATCACAAAGCTTTCCGTGATAATTCCCTGCAGTATTGATCCTGCCTTCCTCTTTCAGATCACTGTGCTCTCTTTTTTAACCTCTGAATGGCAATTATTAGTTTACTTTTCTATTCCTGCCAGTAGTTTGTGAACTTTTTAAAAATAGGAACCATTTTCTATCTAACCACCATCGTGATACATGATAAATGTTGCAACAACTATTTACATGTGAAAAGTAAAGTACTAAGGCAATTATGTAGATAATAAAGATTAAAATGAAAGCAGTATACTAAGTCCTTTGCCTCAAAACTTAAAATCCCATTGGGCAAAAATTTATTTTAACATGGCAGATATAAACACAATGATACCACTAAACCACGAAAGGTTTTTAAAGTTGTAGAAAACAATTATTTTATCCTATTCACTTTTCAGAGTTTTCTTTGTCAAATGAGTGACCTTCCCTTGTGCATGGAACTTCTTTTATATGCCATCAGAATTAGTAGGAGAATTCAACAGAGAAATTTTGATGAAAACATTCTCATTCAAGGACAGTTTTTTCTATATTTGATTCATTCAAAATTTTATTAGTGACCCATTTCCTGGAAAATACTTGTCTTTTATAAGTATATCCATAAGAAAACACACTAGCATTTTTTTAAGCTAGCGTTTTCCTTGGTTGATATATAAGGACTTCTCTTTGAGTTGCTTTATATGTATAAATAACAATATCTTGTAGCAATTTTTGCTATAAATCTGATTACTACTTTTGATAATATGCTACCTCAGTGTAATAATATTTTTTCAAACCACTCCCAAGGATTAAATCTTAATAAAAATTTCAGAAAATATATTAAGTGCTTATTATCAGAGTCCTTGTGATTCAAAGGATCCCAATATGTTATTTTTTGTTTGCTTGTTTATGATAGCAGCTTGAAACTGAGATGACAGCATTAATATTACATACACTTTGTTCAGAACATATTATAAAAGACACGTTCTCTCCTGCCCTATGACTAAAATCTTTTTCAAGATTTCCTACACCAAATAATCTCCAATCACATGCAAATTTAAGCAGAGAGTGAAGCAAATACCTTATATTCATAAAAACACAGGTGATTTTAATTTTCCATTATCTCCATTAACTGGAATCTGGCTTTTGCCCTAAGACTTGCTCTCACAAAGATATATTCTATTTCTATACCAGGGCCTCGTTGGCTTTTATTAGAGCCCCTAATCAACACAGGGAGAAAGATAGTAATTTGGTACTGTAATTCAAAAGAATTTTTCTAAGACTTCTTTGAGGTAATATCAGAAAGTTCCCTTGATATCTACCTTAAAAGAAAATTGGATCTTAAATTTAACTCCATAGAAACACATCTTTTGAAGCATCACAAATAAAGCAGGTTTCCTGCCTGGGGACACTTGCCTATTGCTCTAGCGGCTTACATTTATGATACTATGGAAAATGGAACTATTGCTACATTTATTTGTCTCAAAATTTGCTCTAAGAAGGGTGCCCACTATCTCCACTATTATTTCATATTGAATTGGGAGTATTGGACAATGCATCCACACGTAACAAAAGAAGTAGAGGCATAAGAATTAGGAAAAATAGATAAAACTATCTGTGTTTGCAATTTATGAGATAGTATTTTTGGAAAACCTGAGAGAATCAAAAATAAAATTAACACATACATAAATTCTATGAAGTAACAGGATGTAATTTTAACCTACAAAAATCAATAACCACTTAGAAGACATAATGGAAGAAAAACTCCATTTGTAACAACCAACAATACAAAATACTTGGGCATAAACTTAAAAAGAAATGTGCAAAATCCATGTGAGGAAAACATTAAAATATACCTGAAAGGCACAATAGAAGATTTTAATAAATGGAAAGAAAGTCTTCATTCTTGAATAGAATGAATACACATAAAAGTTAATTCTCCCTAAGTTATTATGTAAATTAAATGTGTTTGCTGGAGGGGTATTAGGTGGGGAGATGGGCTAAATGGGCGGTGGACATTAAGGAGGGCACTTGTTGGAATAAGCACTGAGTGTTATATGTAAGTGATGAATCACTAAATGCTACTCCTGAAATCTTTATTTCATTATGTTAACTAACTTGGATTTCTATATATAGAAAACCTGAATAATTTTACCAAAAATCTACTAGCACTGACAAATTCAGTAAGGTTGCAGGATGCCAAATAAATGTACAGAAATAACATAGCAAATGAATGTACAGAAATCCATTACATTTCTATACAGTAATAATGAAGAAGCAGAAAGAGAAATTAAGAAAATAATAAAATTTACAATTGAACCAAAAATATTCAAATACCTAAGAAAAAAACCTAACCAAAGTGGTGAAAGACCTGTACTCTTAAAACTATAAAACACTGACAAAAGAAATTGGAGACAACATCAAGAAATGGAAAGACGTTCCATGCTCATCATTAGAAGAATATTGTTAAGATGTCTATATTACCCAAAGTAACCTATAGATTTAATGCAATTCCTATCAAAATACCAACAGGATTTTTCACAGAGCTAGAAAAACCAATTCTAAAATTTGTATGAAACCACAAGAGATTCTGAATGGCCAAAGCAATCTTTAAAAATAAAAACAAAACTGGAGGTAGCATAATTCCAGATTTCAAGCTATATAACATAGTGGTATTAAATAATACAGTACTTGTACAAAACACCCACTTAGATCAATGGAACAGGACAGAAACCCCAGAAATAAGCCTACAATTATATGTTTGATTAATCTTCAATAAAGGAGGCAAGAATATGTGATGAGAAAAAGAGTCTCTTCAACAAATGGTGCTGGGAAAATTAGACAACTACATGCCAAAGAATGAAGCTGGAACACTTACTACCAGCATACACAAAAATAAACTCAAAATGGATTAAGGATCTAAATATGAGATCTGAAACCATAAACATCTTGGAAGGTAATATGGGCAGTAATTTATCTGACATTAATCACATCAACATATTTCTAAATATGTCACCTGAAGCTAGGGAAACAAAAGCAAAAATATATTATTGGGACTACATAAAGGCAAAAAACTTCTGCATAAAAAAGGGAAACAACCACCAAAACTAAAGACAACCTACTGAATGGGAGAAGGTATTTGCAAATGATATATATGATAAACTATTAGTGGCCAAAATACATAAAGAACTTATGCAATTTTTCATGTCTTCTTCCCATTTTTAATTATTCATTTTTGGGGTATTGATTTTTATAAGTTCTTTTCCACTTTGCAGAACAGACACATGAAAAGATGCTCATCACTGATCATCAGGGAAATACAAATCAAACTGCAATGAGGTATTACTTCATACCTGTTAGCATAGCTAAAATCAACAACACAAGAAACAAGTGTTGGAGAGTATGTGGAGAAATAGAAACAATCTTTCACTGTTGGTGGGAATGGAAACTGGTACGGCCACTTTGGAAACCAGAATGTAGTTTCCTCAAAAAACTAAAAGTAGAACTTCCCTATGATCCAGCAAGTACACCACCCAAAGAATACAAAACTTTAATTCAAAGGGATACATGCATCCTGATGCTTACAGCATCATTGTCTACAATAACCAAACTATGGAAACAGCCCAAGTATCCACTGATTGCTGAATGGATAAAGAAGATGTGGCACATATGTACAGTGGAATATTACTCAGCCATAAAAATAAGTGAAATCTTTCTCCTTGCAATGACATAGACGGAGCTATAGAGTATTATGTTGAGAAAGTCAGAGAAAGACAAACAATATATGATTTCACTCATATTTGGAATTTAAAAAAATAAGTAGCCAAAGGAAAAACAGAGAGAGGCAAACCAAGGAACAGACTTTTCACTATAGAAAACAAACAGATGATTACCAGAGGGGAGTTGGGTAGGAATGCGGGTTAAATAACTGATAGAGTTAAGGAGTACACTTATTGTGATAAGCAATGGGTGTTGTATGGAAGTAGTGAATCACTATACTGTACACCCGAAACTAATATTACACACAGTATGTTAAGTGGAATTTAAATAAAAACTAAAGAAAAAAAATAACTTGTACAACTTTAACACCAAATTTCCCTCCCCTTCCCCACAAATAATCCAATTAAAAATGGGCAGAAAACACAGACATTTGTCCAAAGATATCCAGATGGTCAACAGACACATGAAAAGATGCTTAACATCACTCATCAGGGAAATGCAAATCAAAACCACAATGTGATATCACCTCATACTGTCAGAATGGCTATAATCAAAAACCCAAGAAACAGGTGCTGGTAAGAATATGAAGACGTAGGAACCCTTGTGCACTGTTGGTAGTAATACAAACTGGTGCAGCTGCTGTGCAAGACACTATGGAGGTTTTAAAAAATTAAAAGTAGAATTACTCTAGGATCTAACAATCACACTATTAGATATTTACTCAAAGAATATAAAAACACTAATTCAAAGGGATTTAGCATTCCTATGTTTGTCGAAGTATTATTTATAATAGCCAAATTATGGAAGTAACAACCTAAGTGTCCGCTAATAGATGAATGGATAAAGAAGATGTGGTATGTGTGTGTGTGTGTGTGTGTGTGTGTGTGTGTGTGTGTGTGTGTATGATAGAATATTATTTAGGCAAAAAAAAGAATGAAATCTTGCCATTTGCAACAACACGGATGGGTCTAGAGAGTATAAGGCTAAGCAAAAGAAGCCAGTAAGAAAAGAAAAAGACAAATACCATGATTTTACTCATATATGGAACTTAAACAAAACAAATGAACAAAGGAAAAAAATAGAGATCAACCTAAAAACAGACTCATAACTACAGAGAACAGATGGTTACCAGAGAGGAGGTGGGTGGGGTGATAAGCAAATGGGTGAAGAGGATTGAGCACTTAACTTGATGAGCACTAAGTACTATATGGGTTTCTTGAACCATGATATTTTACACCTGAAACAAATATAACACATTATGTTAACAATACTGGAATAGTAATAAAATTTTTAAAAAGAAGAAAAAAATTCAACAATACAATGAAGGTGACATCTCAAATCACTAAGAAAAATGTAGGCTTTCTAATGCATGATGATTTAACAACTGGGAAACTGCCATACTTCACACCACATACCAGAATAAACGCCAAGTAGGGCAGAGAGCTAATGTAACTATGAAGCTACACAAAAACTAGAAAAGAACAGGCGAAGATTTTAAATAATCTCTGGGTGAATTTTGACTCAAATCCAGATACAATAAAAGACTGATAACAAATACATCAAGAAATACTTTTAAATTACCAAAATCACCATAAAGAAAGGCAAATGACAAATGGCAGATGAAGAGAAAATGTTTGTTACCTTATTGTAGATAAAGGGCTAACCTCTCTATTGTATAAAATTTTCTTAAAATAGATAAAAAGAAAACCCCTACAACCTAATACAAAGCAAGCAAACATATAAACAATCAGTTCATGGAAAAAAAGATATACAGAGGCCTTCAAATATATAAAAAGTTTAACAACTTCTTTAAGAAAAATGCAAATTGAAACTATGTTGAAATACTATTTCTTATATATTAGAACAAGACTTTAAAATCTCAATAACATATTTTGTATACAAGACTACGAGAAACAAGTTTCAAATATTGCCGATGAGAATTCAAAATGATATAGCCTCTTTGGAAGGGATTTGGCATTGTCTAGCAAAATTACATATGGTTTACTCTTGACACAGCAGCAATTCCCCCATGTAGGAATTAAACCTGAAGATACACTTTCACAAATGTGAGGGAAAAAATATGCACAGTGTTATTCATTGAAGCACTATTTGTAATAGCAAACTACTGGAAACATCCCAAATGCCCAACCACAAGAAAGTGCTGGAATAAATTATGGTGCATTCACACATGGAATACTATTTACTGTAAAAACAAAAGATTGAGGAACAATTCTACGAAATGGTATAAGATGATTTTCAGGCTACATTGCAGTTTGGAAAACAAACAAACAAACCCAAGTATATAAAGTATACTATCTTTTGTGTAGGAAAGAGAAAGGAGGCTATATATATATATACATTTTTATATTAATATAGATGTATATATTGTAAAACAAATACAGGAATGATAAGCCAAAATTAATAAGTTTTTACTCATAGAAGGTAGGTGGAATGCAGTGGAAGGATGTGAGCCTCCTCAGAATATATATTTTAAACTTTTGAACAACACAAATGCTTTGCATATTCAGAAATAAAATAAAAGAATTTTAAAAAGAGTACCCTACAAATGCATACAAATAGAAACACACCAACCTAATGGCATATCAAATTGACAATATAATAATATGGAAAAAAGAAATTAATTCAAGTAAATTTTAAACATATTACCTTGACTGTATATCATAAATGGGATTTTCTCAAAGTACAAGAAAAACAGCCAAGAAATCCTGAACTTTGTTTTTCATTGATAATGGTACCGGTGTAGTAATACTGGACATATTTTGTGTATGTTGCAGAAAAGGGAAAATTAATGAGTATATTGATGTGGTTGGGATCCAATAGTTTCACTGTGAAAGAAAAAATATATTAATTTGAAATGGGTTTAAGTGTTTGTATTTGGATTGTAGCTCTCAGTGCGAACTCCTGACTTAAACATATACATACATTTCTCAGTTCTGTCCACTGAGACAGCGTTTAAAGAATGACCTCCCATTAGCCATCAACACACCTAACATCCCAATTTCAGTTTCTAAATACATTCCCAGCTAAAAGACATCAAGATGACTTCCTGCAGAAATATCTGATTATGAGAAGGAATCAAGAAACAAGGTAAGCCCAGGATATTTTTCACCAGAATCATGGGGGCTTATTAAAAGGATCCAATAGCTGTCTTAATATAATCCCACCTTGTCATGTCTGGGACAATTAGAGCATCAAAAAGAATAATGTAGGTATTGGATTATAACACAGCTAACAAAAGAAGAACCCATGAATCCATAGTAATACCCATAAAAAGGCAGAAGCATATGAAAGGCAATTCTTTACAAAAGAATTCTAGCTAATTAGTGTAGAAATAATAATAGAATTGGAAAACTTTCCATTTTTCAGGGGTGCCTGGGTGACTCAGTCAGTTGAGCATCTGACTTTGGCTCAGGTCATGATCTCACAGTTCATGGGTTCGAGCCCCGCATCAGGCTCTTGCCAACAGCTAGCTCAGAGCCTGAAGCCTGTCTTCTGATTCTGTACCTCCCTCTCTCTCTGACCTACCCCTGCTCACGCTCTCTCTCTCTCTCTCTCTCTCTCTCAAAAATAAATAAAACTTTTAAAAAAAGAGAAAATTTTCCATTTTTCAGACATCAATAATTCATTTGTAAAACCATTGAGTTAAGATTTGGTGGGCATGGAATATTAACACAGACCTTCCAACTTATTATCTCACAGATTACATATTAATTTCAAAGTGTAAGAGATTTCTTTACAATGTAGACATATGGGGAACACCACCATATCCAAATGACTGACATTAGCATTACTAATAATGGAACAAACTAAGATTCTATTATTTCCTGGTGTGAAGCAGTGGGAAATAGATCTAAGTATTCTTGCCAAAAATGTTTAACATGAATTGTATTAAAAAAACAATCAAATTGAAATTTGGGACACTTATAGAAGACAATTGGCCCAAATTTTCTAAGTCAATGTCATGAAAGGCAAAAAAAAAAAA
>NC_043706.1:61861407-61866866 GCF_006229205.1 Suricata suricatta
TATTTCTCTGATGATGAGTGATGCTGAGCATCATTTCATGTGCCTGTTGGCCATCTGGATGTCCTCTTTTGGAGAAGTGTCTGTTTATGTCTTCTGCCCATTTCTTCACTGGATTATTCATTTTTTGGGTGTGGAGTTTGGTGAGTTCCTTATAGATTTTGGATACTAGCCCTTTATCTGATATGTCATTTGCCACTATCTTTTCCCATTCTGTCAGTTGCCTATTAGTTTTCTTTATTGTTTCCTTTGCAGTGCAGAAGCTTTTTATCTTGATGAGGTCTCAATAGTTTATTTTTGCTTACATTTCCCTGAAGCAAGCCTTGATTTAAGTATTTTTGTATCTGACTTATTATTTCTTACCCCCTTAGATGCAATTAAAGGTGACTAGGTTAGTATTTTGTACTTCAGAATATTATGTACTCTCTGGCAATTTATGGTCTTTACATAGCTTGCTTCCTTAATTTTTTTTAGGTTTTTTTCCTTTAATGCTCTCATTATTTCTCCAAATGGGCAAAATAAATGACTTGAGATGTCAAAACCTATGCAAACCTTATAAACAGTGACCATGGCCAAATTCATGTGTGGGGGAGAAGTGAGCCATTGTTTTGTAATTAGAGACCACTAGTCAGGACAGTAAGATGAACTATCAGGAGAGAGACCACACTTCAATTTTTTCTTTACCAGCTTTCCTGAAAATTCTGTTCACCTTCCTATGAGAAATTAGACATTCAAAGCATTATTACTGTAGGGTGATGATTTCTATTCTTAAAGCTCAGAGCTTCCATTTCTGTAAAATGACATTCCAAAGCATATGGAAAATGGAAAGAAATGTCTCTCTTATTCTTTATTTTAATTTTTTTCTTTTTGTTCATTATGGTCCCTAACTAAAATTATAATGTCCATCAAGGCTGGTAGAGTTGTGTAGTCACTAAACAGACACTGGTTTTCTAGAGCCTGAAATAGATAGGATTTTTGTGACCCATTTTAAGAAAAATCATAAAAAGTTAATAGTCAAGTACAAATATGAATATTTATTTAGAACAAGAAGTGATGTTTAAGAATAACTTTTAAAAGCTAATACCACAAACAGAAAAATCCTGAAAAAAGATACTTTTATTAATCAACTGCCTAATACATATTTTTATTTTTGACTCCAATCTCTTCATCACCTCTTCCATGAAATGATAATTTTGTAATAATTTTTAATAAAGAAAATGAGAAGATAGTTTCGTTTTTCACTAAACACTGCTGATTAAAATTTAAAGAATTCAAATTTTCAAAAAAACTTCTCCTTCCATAATTTGTTATTGGTAATATGAAATTTTAGAATCATTGTCAAAATTGAAAAAATCTCTACCAATACAAATGCTAATTTTCATATATGAATTATAAGATTTCAGGTACACTTTCAATAGGAGGCAACTGATTACTCAAGGAATCTTCCACGGACTAACTCATTTTTCCAGATAGTTCAAACATCATTTCTCCTTCAGTACCCTGCTAGTTCTAGGAGTAAGAATTACAGGCACTTTTGTGTAATATGCCGAGTAGAGTGATTCCAGGAAATGGTAGTTTTTCTGGAAACAAATTCTATGCAGAGTAGCTAGCAGTAATTTGACAATAATGGAATTAACTGTGAATCACTTAAATATAGTCTTCAACACCCCACAGATGCTCTTGGGCCTCCTGGAAGAAGGAACAGGGTGAGGGAGAAGTTGCCATAGAAAATGATAATAGTCTTAACCAATCACAATAAAATTATCTTACTTTTGCAAATTTTTCTAAAGCATATAACCCTATGCACGTATTACTTGGGATTAAACTTCATTAGTTTCATGGTAAGTCCATCTCTGGCCTTTACTACAATACAAAGCTGTCCTTTTTCAAGTCTTTAGTAAAATCTGTTGAAAATCCAGGAATACAGGGATCATGCTGTGTTGCCCTCTCCATCCATCCCATGCCATGCATATCTAAGTAAGAGCAAGAAGAAAATATATTTTTACTCTTTGGTTAGTGTATTTTTATATTTAAGTTTGCTCACATGCAGAGGCAGGGATGAATGAAATTAGAAAGCTTTTTTGGATACGTGGTGGTTACATGGCTCAACTGAACATTGTTTGGGAACTTTTAATTATAGAATCACCTAGGTGTCTAATAATTATACAAAAGAATATTTCAAAGAATGTTTTCAAAACTAATAAAGGTTTAGGATTTAACTGAAAACTTACTAGGTGGAAGGGACTAATTATGATCTCAGAGGAAATGGGAGAGATTAAATATAATGTCCACAAAGGCAAAAGTATATCAGCATAACACTAAAAACTCCAACAGAAATATTTGTAAAAAAAAATAATAATAAGAGCAAATACCACTCTGTGCATTCTCCCTCCTCCTAGGGAATTAGTTATTTATGTAGGGCAGAAAAGTTGATGGAATATTTCCTTTATGAAGGTGGCTGTCTGTTGGAGTGTGAAAAACAAGTAGAATCATTTGGATAGAATTTAAAAAATTAATCAACTGACAAAAAATACAAGTGGAAAACAATTTTCTTCTTCTCTTGGAAATTTTTTTTTATTTAAAAAATTTTTAATGTTTTTTATTTATTTTTGAGAGACAGAGAGAGACAGTGCGAACAGGGGAGGGTCAGAGAGAGAGGGAGACACAGAATCTGAAGAGGCTCCAGGTTCTGAGCTAGCTGTCAGCACAGAGCCCGATGTGGGGCTCAAACCCACGTACCATGAGATCATGGCCTGAGCCGAAGTCAGACGCTTAACTGACTGAGCCACCCAGGCACCCCTTGGAAATTTTTCTATACAGAAATTTAGGAAGATATTGGAATTAGAGGAGATAATAAGCTATGAATCTACGAAATTATAATCGCCAACAAAGAAACAGATTATTTGGTAAGTTAGACAATGATAAGATTTTTATTTTCCAAAGTACATTAAATATAGTTTCTTCTATTCTTATGGTTTTAAAAATGATTTACACACAAGTCTCTCAAAGTACAACACATCCAATATTACAATATTCTCTTATTAAAGCCCAAAGAAACTAACAAAGATATTTTTTAACCTGAGATCATTAGAGTCTGATAAAAAAAGCTCTTTTTCTTTGCTTTCCAAAATTTAATTCAAATTCTAGTTACTTAGCATACAGTGCAATATTGGTTTCAGGAGTAGAATTCACTCATAACCTACATACAACACTCAGTGCTCATCACAAGTGCCCTCATTAATATCCAATAGTCATTTAACCCATTCCCCTACCAATCTCAGTTTGTTCTCTATCTTGAGAGTCTCTCATGGTTTGTTTCCCTCTCTCTTATTTCTCACCTCCCATATGTTTGTCTCTTTTGTTTCTTCTATTCCACATGAGTGAAATCATATGGCATTTGTCTTTTTCTAATTTATTTCCCTTATTTTCCATTTCCATTTTCCTTTATTTCCACACTTGCTCCATTCACATCCTTGCAAATGGCAAGATTTCATTCTTTTTGATGGCTGAATAATATTCCATTGTGTATATATACCACAACTTCTTTATCCTTTCATCAGTTAATAGAAATTTGGGATCTCTTCATAGTTTGGCTATTGTTGATATTGCTGCTGTAAACGAAGGAGTGCATGTGTTCCTGTGAATCTGTATTTTCATATCCTTTGGGTAAATAGTGCACCTGGTAGTGCAATTGCTAGGTCATAGGGTAGTTATATTTTTAACTTTCTGAGGAATCTTCATATTGTCCTCTAGAGTAGCTGCACCAGTTTGCATCCCCACCAACAGTGCAGGAGGGTTCCCCTTTTCTGTCTGCATCCCAGCCAATGCCTCTTGTTTCTTGTGTTGTCAATTTTAGCCATTCTGACAGGTTTAAGATGGTACCTCATCATGGTTTGATTTTTATTTCCCTGATGATGAGTGATATTGGGCATCTTTTCACGTGTCTGTTAGCATCTCGATGTCTTCTTTGAAAAAGTGTTTATTCATGTCTTCTGTCCTTTTCTTCACTGCAGTATTTGTGGGTTTTTTGGGTGTTGAGTTTGATTAGTTCTTCATAGATTTTGGATACTAACCCTTCATCAGATATGTAATTTGCAAATATCTTCTCCCATTCCATAGGCTGCCTTTTAGTTTTGTTGATTGTTTCCTTTACTGTGCAAAAGCTTTTTATCTTGCTGAAGTCCCAATAGTTCATTTCTGCTTTTGTTTGTCTTTCCTCAAGAGACATATCTATTAAGATTTTGCTGTGGCCAAAGTCAAAGATGTTACTGCCTGTGTTTTTCTCTAGGATTTTGATGGTTTTCTGTCTCACATTTAGGTCTTTCATTTATTTTTATTTTTTTAATTTTTTAAATGTTTTTTTTATTTATTTTTGAGAGACAGAGACAGCGTGAGCAGGGGAGGGCCAGAGAGAGAGAGGGAGATACAGGATCTGAAGCAGGCTCCAGGCTCTGAGCTAGCTGTCAGCACAGAGCCCAATGCGGGGCTCGAATCCACAAACCGTGAGATCATGACCTGAGTCAAAGCTAGACCCTTAACCGACTGAGCCACCCAGGTGCCCCATGAATTTATTTTTTGTGTATCATGTAAGAAAGTGGTCCAGCTTCTTTCAGTGCAGTGTTGTTGTCCAGTTCTCTCAACACCATTTTTTTCCATTGGATATTCTTTCCTGCTTTGTTGAGAATTAGTTGGTCATACAATCGTGAATCCATTTTTGCATTCTCTATTCTGTTCCATTGATCTGAGTCTATTTTTGTGTCATTACCAGACTGCCTTGATAACTACAACTGTGATGCCTCCAGTTTGGTTTTTCTTTTTTCAGGATTGCTTTAGCTATTTGGGGTCTTTTGTGATTCCATACAAATTCTAGGATTGTTTGTTCTAGCTCTGTGAAAAATGCTGGTGGTGTTTTTGACAGGGATTGCATTAAATGTGTAGATTGCTTTGGGTTAGTACAGACATTTTAACAGTGTTTGTTCATCCAGTCCATGAGCATGGAATGTTTTGCCATTTCTTTGTGTCCTCTTCATTTATTTCTTAAGTATTTTTATGGTTTTCAGAGTACAGATCTTTTACCTCTTTGGTTGGGTTATTCCTAGGTATCTCATTGTTTTTGGAAAAATTGTAAATGGGATCAAATCCTTGATTGCTCTTTCTGTTGCTTCATTATTGGTGCTTAGAAATGCAACAGATTTGTACATTGATTTTATATCCTGCAACTTTGCTAAATTCATGTATTAGTTCTAGCAGTCCTTTGGTGGAGTCTTTTAGGTTTTCTGTATAATCATGTTGTCTCCGAATAGTGAAAATTTGACT
The DNA here is from genome assembly GCF_006229205.1 of Suricata suricatta. Lineage (NCBI taxonomy): Eukaryota > Metazoa > Chordata > Mammalia > Carnivora > Herpestidae > Suricata > Suricata suricatta. The sequence goes on from NC_043706.1 coordinate 61,866,721, forward strand.
TCTTTCTTGCTGATGCGGATGCCTTTTATTTTATTTTTTTTGTTGTCTGACTGCTGATTGCCTGTGTTAAATAGTAATGGTGACAGTGGACATCCTTGTCTTGTTCTTGACTATAAGGGAAATGCTCTCAGTTTTTCCCCATTGGG
>NC_043706.1:61866966-61873133 GCF_006229205.1 Suricata suricatta
ACTCAGGTGAATGGCTCAAACAGAATTTAGTCTACTGAAAAATGAAAATAATAAAATAAAATCAATTAATATCCATGATATTAATGATTTATGAGTACTAATGACCCTAAGATTATTTTAGGCCTTTGCCTAAAGCTGTCATAGACTATTTGCTGACAAATCCCAAATTCCTGTAACCAGTATAGACATATTTGCACTCTAACTTGTGTAAGGAACTGACTGCATGACTCTTAGTCGTCTATTTCTCAGATATTCAAAGTTAGGACATATAAAGTCAAACTCTAGGCTCTGCCTCTACCCTTCTTAACTTGGAAATAACACATTCCATTCTACTTCTGTCTATGGCCTCCCTGATCCCAGTGGCTTGAATGAGAACTTCAGCATCTGCCCTGACTCCTCTTCTGCATACCACCACCATTCAAGCCTATCAGTCCTGTTTTTCCTCCCTCCAAACTATGTCATAAATCAGGTCACTTCTCTTCATTTTCACTGTGAGCATCCTCGTCCACACCACCCTCTTTTCTCACTTGGGTTTTTGTAATAGTTTAGTGGCCTCCCTGCTTCCACTTTTATCTCTTCAAAACTCCCATTCTTTTCCCAGTATTCACAGTATGCAATATTATTGTTATAAAAGTGATATAAAGATATAAATTATTCAAGGAATACAGAAAGGTACAAAGAACAATGTAAAAACTCTACAAATGCCACCATTTGGAAATATTAGAAGAATATTAGAAGAACATCTCTTTATATATTACTTTAGATAAGTGAATAGAAATTATTTTATAAAAAGAAGTACTATTTAGTATATTTTTCACCTTTAAATTTTTTTAAATTCTAAATTGGTTGGTCGTGAGTTTTAGGGTTATCTATGTTAAAAACTGTATCAACATCCTGCCATGGTAAATAAGGATTTAGTTCACTCTTCCCTAAAATCTCCCTCTCACTCCTGCTATTGTAATTATTTCACTACTCTTCGTTTCTCTTTGGATCACATTTGTACCCCTCAAAATATACGTTTTCTCTTTATTTTTGTCTAGTAGTAACAGACAAAAGTGAGGTCTTCAATCCTTGACCCTTGCAAGCATCACTTTTATTTTCACATTAACAGTACTGAAAAAATTGCCTTCTGAGCTATAACCATTTAAGTGTTCCATGCTTTGCTTTTGTTTAGGTTTTAAAAATTGAAAAATCAATAAGCACTGCTTTGCATTATCATAAGCATGGAAATATGGTTCATTGCTGAACCAAATAGTGATTACATGGTAGTGTGTACTTTTCATGTACAGTCTCCCTCTTAAGCAAATTTCTAATTGCCTTTTTTTTTAGTCAAACCTTAGGTTTGTTCTGCATTTCAAGGATACTATCAGGTCTATGGAATATACCCCACTCACACACCTTTTATCTTTTTTACTGCATACTTACTTCTGGACCTCAGAGAGTTATTTTGCCATATATTAGTAAATTTAGTTCTTCCTTTCATTACTGTTTGGGTTAGATTCATTGTTTCCAACATCCTATGCCTTGCTCATTCTTAGTTTCTTGTTTTTTTTTTAATTTTTTAATGCTTTATTTATTTTTGAGAGAGAGACAGGCAGACAGACAGACAGCATGAGCAGGGGAGAGTCAGAGAGAGAGGGAGACACAGAATCTGAAGCAAGGCTGTTTCTTGCTTTTTCTCACCTGTCTTAAGGAATCTTGTAAAGAAGATTGTATAGGATAGAAATTTTCTGAGTCCTTGGATATTTGAAAACACTTTTATTCTATAATCATACTTGATTAATACTTTGGCTATATAAAGGCTTTTAAGTTCAAAATCAGCTTTCATCAGAACTTTTAAGGCAATTCTGCCTGCATGCTACCAGTCTGTATGCTTACTTTTCCTCTCTGAAAACTTCTAGGATCTTCTCTCTGACCTTGGTGTGGTGAAATCTCTCAATATTATGTTTAGAAATGGATGTTTATTGCACTCATGCTATTTCCATTTCTTAATTTATCTTTCTTTTTCTGGGGGTATTTTACCAGGTTTATCTTAGTCTTATTCTTTAAATTTTAAATTTTCTTTAAATTTTCCCTCCAGTGTCAGATAATTCATAGCTATTCGTTGCTTTAGAATAATGGAAAAGAGAACTGGAAGTTATGTGTAAGTGGCTTCCTTAAAAAGTAAGTAGTGATCTGGCCCTTAAGTTGGAGAATCCCAAAATGTGAAGACAAGTTTGATCCAAAGTGTCAACATTTCTACTTTAGATTTTCCAAACTATTAAATTTCTTAAGAAAAGAACTGTTTAGTTTTTATTTTCTTGGGGTGGGAGTGCTAAGAGTAGGTGAGGGATATGGGTTGACTTCTTGTTCTTTAAGTATTTTTAAATGCTTAGTTGTGCAGAGAGTACATGCAGCAAGGGGAGGGAGGGGGAGGGAGAGAGGGAGAGGGAGGGAGGGAGGGAGGGAGGGAGAGGGAGAGAATTCCTAGAAGGCTCTGCACTGCCAGTGTGGAGCCCTACATGGGTATATCGGGCTCAGTCTCACGACCATGAGATCATGACCTGAGCCAAAATCAAGAGTCAGATGCTTAACCTACTGAGCCATCCAGGCAGCCCATACATAGTTAATTAATTCTTTTAATTTTTTATCAGCCCCAGGTCTCTATCCCACCCATGTCATACCTGGCTTCATGGTAAGAGCTCTTCCTACACTTCCACCCTTCTATCTGCTTTTTGGACTCCAGAAACTTACTGAACTCTTGTCAACCACTGTCCCTTTTCTTGTTCCCCTGGATCTTATACTTGTACTATCAGCTTAATGCAGTCTTGGGAGAAAGAGTCGATTAATATATATTCTCTGTTGTCTTGAACTACTATCAGACTCTACATTCTGTTTTTCATAAAAAGTAACTTAATTTTGCTTGACATTAAGACACTAATCATTTTAAAGCTTTATAGCATTTATATTGTGCTTTGTAATCTTAGTTCTGTTTTTCATTGTTTTTAGAGTATGATCACAGCTTTTGCTTTTTTTTATATATAGTTTTTTGTCAAGTTGGTTTCCATATAACACCCAGTGCTCACCCCAACAAGTACCCTCCTCAATGCCCATTACACCCTTTCCCCTCTCCCCCATGACCATCAACCCTCTGTTTGTTCTCAGTATTCAAGAGTCTCTCATGGTTTGCCACCTTCCCTCTCCACAACTATTTTTCCCCTTCCCCTCCTGCCATGGTCCTATGTTAAGTTTCTCCTGTTCCACTTATGAGTGAAAACATATGGTATCTGTCCTTCTCTGCCTGACTTATTTCACTTAGCATGACACTCTCGAGTTCTATCCACATTGCCATGAATGGCCAGATTTCATTCTTTCTCATTGCCATGTAGTACTCCATTGTATAGATAAACCACAGCTTCTTGATCCATTCATCAGGTGATGGACATTTAGGCTCTTTCCATGATTTGGCTATTGTTGACAGTGCTGCTAGGAACATTGGGGTACATGTGCCCCTATGCATTAGTACTTCTTTATCCCTTGTGTAAGTCCCTAGCAGTGCTATTGCTCGGTCATAGGGGAGTTCTATTGTTAATTTTTTGAGGAATCTCCACACTGTTTTCCAGAGGGGCTGCACCTGTTTACATTCCCACCAACAGTGTAGGAGGGTGTTTGTTTCTCCACATCCTCATCAGCATCTATAGTTTCCTGTTTTGTTCATTTTAGCCACTGTGACTGGTATGAAGTGGTATCTTCACACCAGTATTTCCATGAGGATGAGTGACACTGAGCATTGTTTCATGTGTCTGTTGGCCACCTGGATGTCCTCTTTGGAGAAGGGTCTATTCATGTCTTCTGCCCATTTCTTCACTGGATTATTCATTTTTTGGGTGTGGAGTTTGGTCATTTGCCACTATCTTTTCCCATTCTGTCAGTTGCCTATTAGTTTTCTTGATTGTTTCCTTTGTAGTGTAGAAGCTTTTTATCTTGATGAGGTCCTAATAGTTTATTTTGGTTCTTGATTCCCTTGCCTTTGGGGATGTGTTGAGTAGGAAATTGCTACAGTTGAGGTCAAGGAGGCTGTTTTCTGCTTTCTCCTCTAGAGTTTTGATGGTTTTCTGTCTCACATTCAGGTCCTTCATCCATTTTGAGTTTATTTTTGTGTATGGTCTAGTTTCATTCTTCTGCATGCTTCTGTCCAGTTCTCTCAGCACCACCTGTTAAAGAGGCTGTATTTTTCCATTGGATACTCTTTCCTGCTTTGTCAAAGATTCATTGGCCGTACATTTGTGGATCCAGTTCTGGGTTCTCTATTCCATTCCATCGGTCTATTTGTCTTTGTAGTAGAGGCTACAGTCTGGGATTGTGATGCCTCCCGTTTTGGCTTTCTCCTTCAATATTACTTTGGCTATTTGGAGTCTTTTTTGGTTCCATACAAATTTTAGGACAGTTTATTCTAGCTTTGTGAAGAATTCTGGTGCAATTTTGATTGGGATTGCTTTGAATGTATAGATTGCTTTGGGTAATAATGATTAGTTCTGTTTTCTTAGTTCTATGTTTAAATAGATTTAATGTCTATCATGATTTTTTAATTCATTTTTCATTCCTAAGTTCTAAATTTTGATCCTCTCTTGTATGAATTTTATTTCAAAGAGCTTATTTAAGAAAATACTTGTAAGTGCTATATTTCCTAAGTTCTTTCATGATAGAGCAGACTATGTGTCTATTGCCTTGCAACCTAAAGAGCACTTAGCTGATTATAGAAAACATAGGTCACACTTTGTTGTAATGCTGTGAAATTAGTGTCTTCTGGCATTTAACATGGCAGAAGTCACATATGCCATGATGTCTCTATTCGTTCCTTGATTGGCTAGATTCCATCATTGAGTCATCTTTTTGCCCCTCAAGAAAGTGAATGTATGCTATTTTTTTTTCTCCTTTCACATTCAAGAATATATGTTTGTAGCCTTTATAGCTGAATGGAATATTAACTGGATGCAATATTTTTGGATCCCATTTCTTTTTCCTTTAGAGTTTAGTAGACAGTGTTCCATTGTCCTCTACCCTGGAATGTTGCTCTGGAGAAGATGAAGGTCAGTCTTCTTTTATTCTAGATTATAGCAATTTGTCTCTAGATGCCTAAAGAATTGTTTCCTTATCCTCTAAATTCAATAATAACAGGAATAGGATTTAGAATGAATAGTGTTGAATATATTTGTTGTGGAATAGTATATAAACTTCTGAGTCCCAGAGCCTCTTATTCTTGCAGTTCAGGATTTTTTTTCTATTTGTTATTGAAATAGTTTTTCTGATTCATTTATTGAGTTCTTTAACTCAGAGACACTTATCATCCTTGTGTAATGTCATTTTGTCACTCTTTCCATAGCTATTATCTTCTATTTCCATTACTTTTTTTTATCTTTTTCCTTTGATTTTAATGTGTTTACCTGAAGCCTTTTCTCGGTGTAATTCATTTTTCAACCCTGTCCATCCAATTTCTTTCTGCATGTAATTTGTTTATTAGTTTTGTAATGGTGTTATTTTACTTTCAATTTGTCCTTATATTTTCAATTTCCATTTTTATTTCATTCTGTGTTGTTATCATCTTACATTTAAGCTCTTATTTTATGTATGGTCTTAATATGGTTTTCTGTGGTATGAAACACTGACGAGATGTTTTCCTATGTTTTTTAGACTCTGGTTGCTATAGAGTTTTTTCATTCTTATCTTTTTGTTCTGTTTGCATAGTTCTTATGTTTTCATCCTGTTCATATTTCCAATGGATTCTATATGTAGATTTTGACTTTGCTCTAGTATAGTCTGGATAAATTCTTTTTAAGTCCTTCCAATATTCTCCGAGTCTAATAGTCTTTCCCTACAAAATGTGGTTTGGAAGCTGGTTATTGAATTATTCTCATTTCTCAGTGGCCTGAGGATTTTGGTGTGTGTTTTAGAAGATGGGTAAGAATATGCAAAGAGCTGAGCTGGGACTGGATATAGCTTATTTGTTCAATTATCCTATACTTTTACTAGGTTTTTCTATTTGATTCATGGTTTTTGTTGAAGTGTTTGACATCTACTACAGTTCTGTATTTGTCAATTTTACTTTGTAATCCTGTCAGTTTGCTCTGTCTAACGCAAGGTTATATTATTAGGTGCCAAATTGTTTTATTGTCTTGTGAATTATTCTC
>NC_043706.1:61873233-61911609 GCF_006229205.1 Suricata suricatta
TTTTGACAATATTTAAAGAACTCATGTAACTAAATCACAATAAAATAATCTAATTTAAAATGAGCAGAGAATTTGAAAAGACATTTTTTCCAAAAATACAGTAGATGGCCAACAGGCACATGAACAGATGCTCAATATCACTATTCATCAGGGAAATGCAAATCAAAACCACAATGAGGTATTATTATACATCAGTTAGAAAAGCTAGTATTGAAAAGACAAGAAATGGGGTTCCCCAGTGGCTCAGTCAGTTAAGCACCCATCTTCAGTTCAGGTCATAATCTCACAGTTTGTGAGATCAAGCCCTGAGACCGGCTTTATGCTGGCAGCTCAGAGTCTAGAGCTGCTTTGGATCCTGTGTCTACCTCTCTCTCTGCCCCTCCTCTACTTCTGATCTGTCTCTCTCTGTCTCTCGAAAATGAATAAACATTTAAAATATTTAGAAAGACAAGAATTAAGAAGTGTTGGTGAGGATAAGGAGAAAACGGAACCCTTATGCGCTGCTGATGGGACTGTAAATTGGTACAGCCGCTGTGAAAAACAGTATGGGGTTTCCTCAAAAAATTAAAAATAAAACTACCATATGACCCAGGAAATCTACTTCTAGGTTATTACCTGAAAGAAACAAAAACATTAATTTGAGAAGATATATGTACCCTTGTGTTCACTGCAGTAGTATTTATAATTGCCAAGATATGGGGAAAACCTATATGTCCTTTGATGGATGAGTGGATAAACAGGATGTAGTATATATATGCAATGGAATACCATTCAGCCATAAAAAAGAATGGAATCTTACCACTTGTGATGTCATGGATGGACCTGAGAGCATTAATGCTAAGTGAAATCAGTCAGACGGAAAGACAAATAACATATGGTCTCACTTATTTGTGGAATCTAAAAACAAACCAATTGTGGGACACCCGGGTGGCTCAGTTGGTTGAGTGTCTGACTCTTGATTTTGGCTCAGGTATCAAGCTCCGTGTTGGTACTCATAACCCCTAATCATGAGATCATGCCCAGCATGGAGCCTCCTTAAGATTCTCTCTCTCCTTTTCCCTCTCCCTCTGCCCCGCCCCCCTCCAAATAAATAAGCAAATAATAATTTAAAGAAATTAACCAACCAAGGAAACTAACAAAGACCAAGATCACAGATACAAAGAACAGATTGGTTGTTGTTGGGCCCAGGGGCTAAAATGTGTGAAGGGGGTCAAAAGATACAAACTTCCAGATGTAAAATGACTGAGTCATCGGAGTGCCTGGGTGCCTCAGTTGGGTAATTGTCTGACTTTGGCTCTCATCATTCATGAGTTCAAGTCCCACAACGGGTTCTGTGCTGACAACTCAGAGCCTGGAGCCTGCTTCAGATTCTGTATCTCCCTCTCTCTCTGCTCCTCCCCTACTTATGCTCTCTCTCTCTCTCTTTCTCTAAAAAATAAACATAAAAATTTTTTTTTAAATGAATGAGTCATAAGGACATAATGTACAGAATAGTGACTAGAATTAATAATACTGTATTATATATTTAAAAGTGACTAAGAGAGAATCTTAAAAGTCTTCATTATAAGACAAAAAATTAAAAATTATAACTATGTGTGATAAAGGATGTTAATGAGATTTATTGTGGTGATCAGCCATTATGTATACAAATATTGAATCATTATATTGTACACCTGAAACGAATATAATGTTAAATGCCAAGAGTGCCTCAAAAAAAAAAAAAGAGTAGAGGAGGGAGTTAAGATGGTGAAATAGTAGTAATATCAAATTATTCTGAACACCCAAGAAATTGATCTGAGGACTGAGAGACCAAGTTGTACAACTAGAGGGAGAGAAAAGGCCACATCATAGAAGGTAGAAGTTGTGGAGATATGATTTGGGGAGACAAGAAACATGGGTGCTGTGGAGGGGAGGGAGCCCTGATTATGGACAGAGGGGAGAAAGAAAGAGAGAGAACAAACAATGCACAGTGGATCACACAAGAAAAACACTTCTCCAAAATCATTGATGGGAAAAATGAGAGGGGCTGATTATCGTGAATTTTTGTAACCACTAGGGCTCAAAGACTGAAGTTTTAGAAGTCTGCGCCATGGCCAGCATGGAGTCCAGTGTGTGTAGTAGTGATCCTATGGAGAAGTAAGGCAGAGACCCGGGAGTGGAAGGTGTGATCTGAGGATCTCCTGGGACATACTGGAAAAGAAGATTCTCCCTTCTTGGAGTGCATCTGGGAGAGATGAAGCTATATCTCAGGGGATGAAAAAAGCCAGCAAGAACTATTGTGCTACCCAGTTCCTTAGCATTCCTTAGTCCCTGGGACAGGGACACCAGCTGAGGACAGCTAACCTAGACACTGGCTTTTTGCTATACTTTAAACTCCAAGCTCCTGTATCTTGGTATGATTGCCCTTCTAGACTAATTGCCACCAGTCCCAGCAGGCAAGACCCTCCCCAGAGAGTCAGTGTGGGTCTGTGCCACGCCAGGTCCCTAAAGTTCAGAGTTTTGAAACTCAGCTTGTGTGCCTGAGATAAAACACACTGCACTGTGCTGCTGGGTGGGCAGATGGCCCAGACACAGACTGGGGTGAAGGCAGGGAACTGAGGGATGCCTGGAACACACAAGGGAAGGGAAATTGTTTGCTTTTCTGTGAGGGCTTCCTGAAGCGTAAACTCCTTTCTATGAGTTGAGAGAGCTGGTTGACACCATTTTTCTCCCCCGCCCACCAGCAATGAGAGACTTCAGTGAGTATCACAGTGCCCACAGTGGAGGCTGGAGCCACCTACACTAAGTCCCATGCCCCTGTGCTCTGCAAGTGCTTCTTTACATGGGCAAGTGTGCCAAGAACCAGAGCAGCAGGCCCTTCCCCAGAAGACCAGCACAAATACCCCTGCACATACCAAGTCTACTGACTAGAGTGCTACAGAGCTTCTGCTTTAGTGGAAGTAGGGTTGAGACTCTTTTAACAAGCATACCAGAGCACAACTAGTTAAAACTCATCACACACTGGACAAGGTCCAAACACTCCCCGCTGCCGGCAAGTCCTCTACAGAGGACTGACTTGAGGGAAAGTGGAGCCAAAACACAGAATCAGAGCATACACAGCATACACCAGAAACACTTCCTGAAGTGTCAGGACCTGGACAATATATGACCTCTTCTTCATAAAGCCATTACTCTTAGGAGTAGGAAATATAACAGGCTTTCTTAACACAGAGGAGAAGAGAGAGACCAAGACAAAATGCCAAGATGGAGGAATTCATCCTAAAGCACAAAAGGCCATGGCCAGGGATCTAACTGAAACAGATATAAATGATATCCCTGATCCAGAATTTAAAACAATAATCATAAGGATACTAGCTGGACTTAAAGGAAGCACAGTAGACCCCAGGGAATCCCTTACTACAAGGATGAAAGACCTAAAGACTAGTCAAGTTGAAATTTAAAAAATGCTATAACTGAGATGTGAAACCAACTGAATCTAATGACCACAGGGATGGAAAAAACAGGGGGAATGAATGCATGATACAGAAGGTAAAATTATGGAAAATATTGAAGCTTAAAGGAAGAGGGAAAGAAAAATATTGGATCATAAATGAAGACTTATGGAACTGAGTAACTCCATAAAGCATAATATTTGTATCATAGGAGTCCCAGAAGAAGCAAAGAGGGAAGAGGGGGCAGAAGATTTATTTGAACAAATTAGAGCTGAAAACTTCCCTAATCTGGGGAATGAAACATTCAAACCCAGGAGGCACAGATAACTCCTATCAAAATCAACAAAAACAGGGTAACATCAAGACCTATTGTAGTAAAATTTGCAAAACACAGAGATAAGGAAAAATTTGTGAAACCAGCAAGGGAAAAGGAATTCCTAAGTTACAAGGGAAGACAAAAAATATTAGCAGCTGACCTATCCACAGAAACTTGGTAGGCCAGAAGGGAGTAGCATGATATATTCAACATGCTAAATGGGAAACATATGCAGCCAAGAATGCTTTATCCAACAAGGCTGTATAGAAAATTTGAACAAACCTATAACCAGTAAAGATATCGAACCAGTAATCAAAGATCTTCCAAAAATTAAAAGTCCAGGGTAAGATGGCTTTCCAGGGGAATTCTACCAAACATTTAAAGAAGAGTTAACACTTATGCTTCTCAAACTGTTCCAAAAAATAGAAATGGAAGGAAAACTTCCAAACTAATTATATGAAGCCAGCATTATCTTGATTCCAAAACCAGATAAGGACCCTACTAAAAAGGAGAAGTACAGGCCAATATGTCTTATGAACATGGATGTAAAAGATCTCAACAAAATACAAAAGGGAACTATTGGGACTTCATCAAGATAAAAAGGTGCTTCCCAGGGAAGGAACCAATCAACAAAACTAAAAGGCAACATTCAGAATGGGAGAAGATATCTGCAAATTACATGTGTGATAAAGGGTTGGTCTCCAAAATCTATAAAGAATTTCTCAAACCCAACATCGAAAAAACTCACAAATCATCCAGTGAAGAAATGGGCAGAAGACATGAATAGACACTTTTCCAAAGAAGACATCCAGATGATAACAGACACATGAAAACATGCTCAACATCACTCATCACGAGGGAAATAGAAATCAAAATCACAATGAGATATCACCTCACACTTGTCAGAATGACTAGAATTAACAACACAGGAGACAATAGATACTGGTAAGGACATAGGGAAAGGGGAATTCTCTTACACTGTTGGTGGAAATGCAAACTGGTGCAGTCACTCTGGAAAACAGTAGGGAGATTCTTCAAAAAGTTAAAAATAGAACTACTCTGTGACCAGCAATTGTACTATTAGGTACTTACCCAAAGACTACACAAATACTGTTTCAAAGGGGCACAGGCAACCGATGTTTATAGCAGTTCTATAAACAGTAGCCAAATTAATGAAAGAGACCAATGTCCATTAATTAATGAATGGTTAAAGAAGTTGTGATATATATACACAATGGAATATTACTCAGCCATCAAAAAGAATGAAATCTTGCCATTTATAATGACATGGATGGAGCTAGAGTGTATTATGCCAAACAAAATAAGTCAGTCAAAGACAATTACCAGATAATTTCACTTATATGTAGATAGTAAGATACAAAACAAATTAATGTAGGAGAAAAAAAGAAGGTGACAAACCATAAGAGGGACTCTTAACAATAGAGAACAAATGGAGTGTGGCTAGAGGGGTAGTGGGGAATGGGTTAAATGGCTGATGGGTATTGAGGAGGGCACTTGTGATGAGCACTGGGTGATACATATATATAAATGATGAATCACTAAATTCTACTCCTGAAACTAATATTATACTATATGTTAACTAGAATTTAAAGCCTTGAAACATTAAAAAAAAGTTAAATAGTATAATATGACTCATATAAATAAAACTGCTAATTTTTTTTTAAAAAGAAAAAGAGTAGATACAATGTAGACCCTGAAACCATACCAATAAATTTTTTGCACTCTTAAAAGTTAGGTAAATTATAATTTGTTTCTGAAAATATCTAAAGTTATCTAGTATTTTTATCTTCTTCTCAAACCCAAGAATTTATATACACATCAAGTATACGTTGAGTATCTATTTTCCAGCGACTTGGTTTTTTTTGTTGTTGTTGCCAAGTTATCTGAGTATAGTATTCTAAATTGAAAGTTCCCTGCATTACATTGAAATTATTTCTCCATTGTTTAATGGTATCTATTGTTGCTAGTGAGAAATCTGCTTGGTTTAATGTTTAATTACCATTTTTCTTGGTAATCTTTTCTCCTGGTGCCTGATACATGTGTCTCTTAATTCTTGATTTTTCCTAGTTTAATTACGATTGGTCTAAGTGAGAACATGTTTTCAATAATCCTTCTTGGTTCTCAGAGTTCATTTTTAATTTGAGGATGCATGTCATTATTCAATTTTCAAAAATTCTTAACTTTTTCTCTTTATAACTTTTTTGTGATTCTGTTCTTTCCTTCTAAAAGTCTTATTGGCCTTCTAGTCTATCCTACATATTTCTTAAAATATAATTTTTGTCTAAATTAGGGCATATTTGAGAGTTAAAAGGAATACCACCAATAATTACATTAATTAACATTTTTTTTTCAGATTTTATTCCTTATGCTGTGATCTGGGTGAATCCTCAGTAATACTTTCTGATTTATTATTTTTTTATTATCTCTCTTCCAAAGTTTACCAAATCTTTAGAATTTTTATTTCAATCAATAGATTTTTAATTTCCAATATGTCCAGTCATTCTACTTTTAATTTATCTGACTTGTTTCATTTGTTTTTTACTGTTTTATATAATTTTTAAATATAAGAATATATATATATAATTTTAATTTTTTAAGCATTTGAAGCATGTGTATTCTAAAGCTTTGGCTACACGATTTCATCAATTTTCACCTGGAATGAAATTTTGTTACAATTGTTGATACTTGGCTAGGTTATATTCACATTAGAATTCTCCTATTGTTTTGAAATTTTGTTTTGTAGCCTCATTTGGAATGGGATATCCACCCCTCTTTCTTCTTTTTTCCACACACTTCTCTGTCCAGTGGTTTTGCAGCTTTGTCCTCTCAACTTCCTGAACCTCAGCTTTAACCCAGATACTGTGTAGAATTGCAGAACACCTTCCTGTGGTCTCGGTAGGGACAGGACATCAGGTCTCAGGCCATGAGCATTTGGCCCATTTCCTCAGGCGCATGGAGTGTTTGGTCCTCCTGCTTCTTAAGCAGACTACAGTCATCACCTCAGGTAGTGGCGGGGGGGGGGGGGGGGGGGGGGGGGGAGGGGGACTGCACATTTCCAACCTCCATTCACCATGAGTCTCACCTTGCTCCTGTTTTCAAACCTGGCTCCAGTCTTCAGATTTCCATGGAACACCTTCAGTCTTCTTTCCCTGAATTGCCAGCTGCCTCTGCCTGCTTCAGGACTAGAGCCCAGCATGCCTGTGACCTCACATCTACCCAGCTCTGTGTTTCTCTTCTATTTCTGTACACAGCGATGCTTAACAGGTTTTGAACCTGTGTTTTAGGTTTTTCCTTTTATATCTTTATATACTTTTGCTATGTATTGGATCCAGGGGTTACATTAAAGCAGGAACTAACTGTTCCATTTTGACCAGAGTAGACACAATTTTAAAATAAAGAAGTACATTGTATTTTTCTTAAGCTGAAACAGGTGATGGAAAATCACCCAGATTTACCAAATTTGGAGGACATTCAGAGATATATATTCTTTGTATAAGCCACTGAAACATTTTTATAAATGTGCAATGATAGTACTAAATGGGATGAACAGAACCTTTTGTCCGTTGGATTGTTTAAAATATTTTTTGCCAAGGAGCACCTGGGTGGCTCAGTCAGTTACGCATCCGGCTGTGGTTCAGGTCATGATCTCATGGTTCATGGGTTTGAGACCCACGTTGGGCTCTGTGCTGACAGCTAGCTCAGAGCCTGGAGCCTGCTTCAGATTCCCTCTCTCTCTCTCTCTCTCTCTCTCTCTCTCTCTCAAATAAATAAAACATCAGAAAAAAATTTTAAATATTTTTTACCAAACTGTAGTTCTGTCTTTCCTAAATTACGTCATGTGGAAATTCTTTCTATTAGTGGAAGCACTTTCTGGTGCTATATGACATTGTGACTTGTCTATATTGAAATGAAACCTATTTTACTCAGTTAAAAAAGACAAAAGATTAAATTTCTATGTAAAATAATTATGAACTCTGCAGAGAAAAAGAAAAGAAGGAGGGAAGGGAGAAAAAGCACCTTCACTCCAGTGTTTTGAATCATGCCCAACCCGTAGTAAATATTTGTGGGAAAAAAAGAAAGGATATGTATCTGAGTCTCATTGCCGGTTAGCACTATGGAGTCAAGAGAGTCGGGTAGGGAACACAGTGTGGATGGGGCAGAGAGAAGCACAGCAACAGGGCTCACAGATCTAAGGTAATGAATTAGGTAAGAGTGAGAGGTGAAGTGAAGCACAGAGTTCATGTAATTGTCAGGGTGTTTGTTGGTTTATAACCTGGTTGTAAAAAACAGTGATTTTTTTATTTTGACATTTTTATGTGGTTGTGAGTTTTCTGAGTCACATCAAAACCATTATGTCAACTCAGCCATGTCTAAATGTCTGCTTCCCATTTTGAGCCTATTTTCCTGAGCTCTACTTGTCACTCAGAGGTGAGGAGACAGGCCACAGTGTGAAGTTATAAATAGATATCCTCCACACTGTGACGGGAACACATTTGGAGGAAAGAGGTACGTGAGTCATCCCCAGGCTGCAGTCTCTGGACCGTGGAACCTAAAGAGAAAGTCCATTCAAGACTGTATTGGAATGAATAGCAATTTCTAGCAACATAACTTTACCAATCTTTGCCTCAGCCAAGCCCCTAGAGGAGAAACAAGAGAACAGATTGGATCTTAAGGAATCAGCCAGAAGTAACGATGATTGAGTCACTGTTGGCCCCTGTGCACAACAGTAGTGGGTCTTCAGCTTCCAAACTGCTGTGTGCGAATCAAGTAGGACCTCTCTTTGAATTACTTATTCTCAAGACCCACTCCCAAGAGCAGAACTCTTCAATAACTACGGACTCAACTACTTTATCATATTAAAGGAAACTATAGTATATGAAATATTTTAATACACAGGTCTCATTTAGCAGTACAAAGTTTTCTCCCCATCATTGTATATTCGAAGTGACAACATACTCTACAGCTGAACATAAATATATTCCCTTTCATTCTTCCTAGGTTGATTGTTGCTCTCAACTTATTAGCCGAAGACTGGTGATAATAAAGAGAACTTTGAGCAATTTCCTGAATAGGTGAAGAAACCAGTTCCAGCAAGTTCAAATAACTCCTACTTCTTAGACTGGTTTCTAGGGACTCAAAATCTATATAAACACTGTGAGGAAGCTGGAGCAAGACCAAACCAGTCAGAATTAAAGACTGTACAAGAAAGATGGGGAGGGGAGTTACACCACGGATTCTCATGTCACTTGGCTTTATTGCCATAGCATTTAAAAAAGGGTCAGAGTTGCTTCTTTAATTTCTGTGTCATTGAAAATGATCAGCCAGGACAATGGTTTATTCATCCCTGGGATTCATGTATTATCTCAACAGGGAGGCAAAGCATTTATGTTAGTGCTTTGTGCATGGGATTTTCCTTCCACTATCTCATTTTAGCCTCACAGTAATGCTTTGAGATACAGCTTATTTTCTTACCTATAAAGAAACTATAGATGGGAGGTAAATAACCTGGTTGGGGCCCTCAGCTTTAAGTGTGGAGTTAGTACTGAAACTCAGGAAGGCCATATAGGATAACGGGTAAGAGGGTGGAGTGTCAAACCCAGCTTTCCATTTCATCACTTTTGTATGGCTACTGTCGAGCTGTCCAACCTACCTGTGCCTCCGATAACTCAGTTTTAAATTGGAAATAATAATCATACCTCCTTCTGAGGTTAAGAATTTACAGCATAGTTTGACACATAGGCATTATGCTTATAATTGGTCAGAGTACAAATTGGTATTTCCTCTTGGGAAGGTAAATTTGGTATTTGCCTAAATTGGAAGTCTAATACATCATCAGTATTATGGTTGTTAAATTTCTAATATAGTTGAGAAATATATGAAAAAATACATGAAATATATGAAAAAATTTATCCTTCAGATATACTCACACATATGCATAAAAGTATTTATACAGGATGTTCATTTTGGCACCATTAGTGATAGCAAAGATTGGGAAAACAGAAATGTTTATTAGGAACAGATTATATTAAGATACACAAAATGTACTGTATGACATCCAAGATATATTGCTAACCAAAAGAAAAGTGGGATATTATTTGTACAATTCTGCCATTTGGATTTAAGAGTGTGCATGTGTAATACAAATATCAGTACTTATATGTATATTAAGTATATCTTGAACTATATACATGGAGCTCTTTGCCATTGGTAGGCTTTGGAAAAGGAGGTTGAAGAGTTCACTTTTTATGCATTTTTTTTAATACAATGGAACCAATTTTTTAAAAAATATTACAGTATTGCATTGTTAAACTAATGAGAATTACTAGTTACTCCTGTTGGAGTTGGATTGAGTTAATACCCCAACTCTGGTAGGTAAGACCCTTTTTGTGAAATGTAAGGGCTTGTAAGAACCAGTCTGTCCATGCAGAGCAGCTATAATTACTTCTGAGATCCAGAGAATGTCTCTGAGTTATCAAAGACAGACTGGAACTCACTATTCTTTTGTCAGCACAATTGGGATTTAAAATAAGTATCTAGAACACATTTCTGTATTTCTTTCATATCTTATGATACTCCTCTCTAAATTCTATTTCTTCGGCCTTATCTCTGTATTAGTCAGCTCAGACTGCTATAACGAAATACCATGACTGGTGGCTTTTATTTCTCACAGTTCTGGAGGCTAACAAGTCCAAGATTAAGGTGCTGGCTGATTTAGCTTTCTGAATTCTCTGGTGAGGGCCCTTTTTCTGTCTTGCAGATGGCTGCCTTCTCAGGGTTTCACATGGGGTGAAATTAGAGGAAGCTCTCTCATGTCTCTTCTTATAAGGGCACTAATCCCATCAAGGGGCCACACACCCTTATGACCTCATCTAAACTTGATTACTCACCAAGAGTCACAGTCAAATACTATCACACTGGGAGTTAGAGCTTCAAGATATGAGTTTTATGAGGACATCATTCAGTTTATATAACTTTTACCTGGCTAAAATATCAAGCTTATTAAATTTTATAATAGGATACTGTCTCATCAGTCTATAGTTTTCTAAAATTTATCAAATGTTTTTAATTAGCCATACAGAATGCCTGTAATCCAGGTCCACTGCCTAGAGCACATAGTCTCAAACAATATGTGCTTAAATGGTACATATTGAAACTCTGGTAGAGAGGCGGTTAAGATAGATTGCCAGGGGTTATGCATCTATTCACTACTGTATATACTCCAAATTCTCCTAATGTCTTTTCCCTGATACAAGATTGAAACAAGAAAACACCCTCCACCCATTTAACTCTAGATAGGTGCTAAGAAGAAAATTAACACTGCTATCACAATTTGTAACTATTTTATTTTTATATCTTTTTTTTACTTTATTTTCTGACTCCTTTACAAAATGTAAGGTCCATGAAGGCTGAGACTATGGCTATTTTGTTCACAAATGTGTCCCCAAAGCCAGCACAAACACTTGCTAAATATGAACCAATGTTCTTAGATCAAGTTAGATCATAAGAAGGCTACATTTCCAGACAGTGACATACTCGCCATTGGTTTTGTAGAACTGTCTCTCAGTTGTTGGCTAAGGATTTTTATCTTAGGTTACTTTCAAAACTAACCACGTATATTAATCTAATCATTGTGAAACAAATATTGATGCTGTTTTTGATATCTTATTCCTTCTATTGTCACATAGGAGACAAGTCTCTCCCAGGAAAATTTTATCCCCCAAATATTTATAGGTGATTATTTTAGATTATAAATTATAAAACACTCACTAAATATAATTAATTTTCCATCTTCATCATGGCTAGGTGAAAACTCTAGGTTTTTTGCTCACACATAGCCACCGTGTGGATTCTTACTATAGGCTTCCCTCTCCTACTTTTGGTACTATTTTATGAGTCTTATTGTAAATATCTCTTCCTTCTCTGTTTGAATAATTCATCTCAGATACTTTCCATATGAAATAAAATGTAAGTACATTAAATTGATGAAAATAAGTTATATTGGTTTTATTTGTGTTATCATTTTCCCATTTGACTAGGTCATTACTGCTAAGATTTGAGTCCGTGACATATTTTGGTTTCCGGCTCAATACTATCAGCATCTGGTCTCTCTCTGTCCTTACTCTTTCCCCTGTTTTCTCCTGTTCCCTCCTACCAAAATGCTGTCACCAGACATCTTTCTTTCCCATATCCAACTGTTGCTGCCACCTCCTCTATCATGAACTGTCCCCTAAACTCCTACATTGTACTGTGTGCACTTGCTTCCTTGGCTTGTGCCTGCTTCTTCTTTGTCCTATTTCTAGCACCCTCTTGGTTTCATCTTCTCTACTTTACAATACCTCTAACACTCCTGTAACACAAACTGCTACCAATATAAAATCCATGTCATTTATTTCTCCTGTAATAACCCTTGAAATCTATTTACTGATAAAAATAATTTGAACTTCAGGAATAATACTCATCCATCACTATCCAGATTTTCTATATTCATAGATTAGAGTACAATTATAGTGCTTTATTTTATTAGTTATATTGATAAATAGCCCCATGTAATTGTAAATAAAGCATTAGAAGTAGTTCCTTAACCCTCTCTTATCCTAACCAAAAATATGATTGTATATTATTTAATATGTAGTATATACATACTATATAGCATGAATACACACACATATACTTTCCTCAAAGTCTTTTCAGAATGATGTAACATAATAAATCTACCAAAAGACAAAATTAGGATGATGAGAGGCAACTAGAAAACTGGAAAAACATAGTGTTAATTTGGCAACTGATTCACTACTTTTCTCTTAAGCAGAAGGTAAGAATCCAAGTCTGAGGAGAACTAAGTCTGAATCTTTGACATTAAGTTTCCTCAGGTATACAGGTATTAAAATGAATTATAATTGAGCATACTGTTCTAAATTCATTACTTAGTACATAACATAGCAGGTACTAAATTGAATTGAAGAATGAAACTAAAGAAGATATCATAGGAAGATAAACTAGAATCTTGTAAAATTAAAGACCCTGTTTTTCATATAAATTCTTTAATAGAACTTGCTTAACTAGGAATGTGGAAGAAAACAGCAAAGTGTCTTTACTTTAGACATGGTTGTATTCATCGACATGCTTCAACCTGGTGATAAATCAGCCTGGGAACCTTTCACATAAAGGGATGTCAGTATAAATTAGCTTTTACATTTTATCTTAAGTAGTATCATCATAAAATATTTAATCAAGACACTAAAGCTGTCAAAGTGGGTAGATAATTTGAGACCTGGTGTTTTTAAAAAAAAAAAAATCCAATTCTTTCATGTTGGGATTTTTCCTAGTTATATAATAAATTTTGATCTGTGACTTTACCAGAATTTGCCACAGTAACAATAGATAACTTGTTTACAAATTATAACTATAACAAATGTTTGGCAATCAGAGATGCTAATTAAATACTTTGTTAGAAATTAACAAGAGCAGACGCAATTTAAAGAAAATAACATACCAAAATGCTTTGTCCTATTTTGTTCTGCAACAACATATTCTTACCATATAGATGCTTTTTCCTATTCCTTCTTTCTTATTTAGGTTATCTTTCCATATATTTTTCAATTGTTTCATGAATTTGAATAATAATAATAATAATAATAATAATAATAATTTGATATGATATACAAGATCACAATTGGTCTTTTCCACACTCTTATTAGGCAGGGAGGGAAGGAAACAGATAAAGAAACTGAAGCCTAGGAGAGTCATTGGGTATCCCTTCTGTCCTGGCTTCATATACTTCAGAAGGAAGCAAGCCACTTGTCAGGATTACCATCTTGCCTCTTCCTAATGGAGGATCCTTGTTTTCCTTTTCTCTGGCTCTTTGACTCACAGGCTGCTCCAGTTAACTGTTTCCTGCCTGGGGCTCTTCTTGCCTTCTGTAACTGTGTTAGCTCTACATTTCTGACTATGATCTTCAACTTTAGTGTTTGATCTTTGCCTCCATGCAACCACAGAGGACCTGAAAGCCAAGTTCCTTGGCTTGTGCAGCCCTGGCCTGCGCAGCCTCTGACCATGAGAAGAAGATCAGATTTCCTGCCAGAGAGCAATGAAGTCTGGATGATGAGGCCAATGAAAGCCCTTTTGGAAAATGCCATTCAAATTGCTGAAAGTGACAACCATCACAAATTCTTGACTACTTTCAGTCATTACCAGCCTAGCTACATTGATCAGACAAACGTATTGTGAAGGTCGATCTGTGAATTCCTTACTTTTTAAAACCGAAATAATAAATTCCCCAGGTATAGACTTCAAACAACATCTGTTGACTTAATTAGAGAAGAAATGCTTCAAGGATGAATTCTTTTCCCAAACTTCGTTGTCTTTTCAACAGATACATCTGAAACAATAGGTAGGGAGCAGGTGTGGAAGAGTCTGAGTCCTAGCTTGCATTTGGCAAAACTCTGACTACAGAGTCAAGCCATTAAAGATGTTGTCAGTGAGATTGATGATGTTACGCATTTTGAAATTGTCCTTGACAAATTATATAAAATGTATACTTCTTCTCCAAAGACCCATCACATCATGAAATGTAGCAAAATGTAACACATAATACACCCTTTTTCAGGGGCAAGGATTTTATTAGTTCACTGAGGCACATTCAGATTGAGTGAAGACAGGTTCTGAGATAATTCTACTAAAATAGGTCATTGGAAATGGTTCAGAGTCAAATGGAAAAAGAAGCATGAATGATTTAAGAGGAGGCTGTTTAAATAACACATGACCCTCCTCCAGTGTACAGTTCCCTCCACACTGGAGTAGGGAAGAGGTCCTTGCAGAAGCAGGTCCTGAGGGTTGTGATATCATGGATAATAAACCTGCCTCCAGAGGGCCTGCCAGTCCATGTGTTGACCTGAGCTGCTTAAGTGGCAGAGATTTGCCTTGTTATGCGAAGAAATCAGAGGCACAAGCTCCTAGATGAATTGGGTCACATTTCACCTACCTGCCTCCAATAGTTGGTAACTTAAAATATTATTTTGTATTAAAAGAGAAACAGAGGGGCACCTGGGTGGCTCAGTTGGTTAAGTGTCCGACTTGGGCTCAAGTCATGATCTCATAGTTCATGACTTGGAGCCCCACATCGGGCTCTGTGCTGACAGATCAGACTGGAGCCTGCTTCAGATTCTGGGTCTCCCTCTCTCTCTGCCCCTTCCCTGATGGCACTCTCTCTCTCTCTCTCTTTCTCTCTCTCTCAAAAATAAATAAACATTAAAAAAATTTTTAAAGAGAAACAGATATATGATACATCATTTTAAATTTCCATGTACTTTAAAAATAAAGAATAGGGGCACCGGGGTGGCTCTGTTGTTTGATCGTCTGACTTGGGTTCAAGTCATGATCTCACAGTTTGTGAGTTCGAGCCCCACATCAGGCTCTCCGCTGACAACTCAGAGCCTGGACCTGCTTTGGATTCTGTGTCTCCTTCTCACTCTGCCCCCCTCTTCTTCATAGCCTGTCTCTCAAAAATAAATAAACATTAAAATTTTTTTAATTAAAAAATAAAATAAAGAATATTCAAAGAAATATTGTGCTTGCATTGATTGACCATTCCTCCAACTAATGGGATGTATTTACCTTTGACTTAAGGATACTTATATGGACATGCTGAAAAAGAATGGATGGAAAGATATCAAAAAACTGAATCTACGTATGGAGTCAGAATGGACGGGTAAAGCACAACCTGAGGAAGACTGGAGCGACTCTAGAGACCAAGGCTGAAATCCATACAAGGATGAATAAATAAGCTGTTTCTCTTCCTTATTTCCTACCTGCCTCCTTTCCAAAGAACTAAAGCAGAAAGTCATGGAGTCTCAGGGTTCAGAGAGACTTTTTAGGGCCATTAAATCCAATCTTCTTACTACATAAACATTCCACAAGAGTCTTAAAAAGTGGTTTTCAAGTGTCTTCTGGAATACTTTCCAAGACAAAGAACTCATTACTATTTAAGGAAGCTCTTTCTACCTTTCAAGAATGGGAATTGTTCAGAAGTACAGGGTTGGTTGAACACTGCTTTCTAAAGTCAGAGAGCAAGAAGGAAAATGGGCCTTAGAAACCTACTTATCCTGCCTTCTCATTCAGTGCTTTTTTTCACAGAACGTTAGTAGAAATACTTGATTATAAATTGGTCTAAGGGAAACTAACTTGGCAGCTGTAAGGGACGTTCTAATTCAAGCCAGAGGGAAAAGAACAAATGACATCATAGGAAGTTATGAAATCTAATTCAGTAGAGAAACAGAGTATTACTGACCACACCCTCAGACAACTTACTCCACTAGTGGGTGATAGGGCTTTTTCACTGAAGACTATTTCCTCCTTTGTTCCTCATTTTCCCTCCTGCATTCTAGAGTTTGCAGGTGGGCCAGATACACACCACTACCTAGTTGTGGGGGAGAGGGGTGCAATATTTTGAAGCTATTGTCCTATTTATGAATTAACAAAATTAAAATTCTACACTAAATCACAAGCAATTCTAGCATTCTACAAAAAAATCCTATAAAAATATCTTAAAAAATTCTACAAAAAGCAAAAATCACAGTGATTCTATAATTACCTTCCATTCTAGAAAGTGAACTGCATGTCACTTTCATATTAAAAAACAACAACTTAGGACATTATTTTGAAGTGATAAAAGCATTGCACTTATAATTAAGTAATGTATTTTTCTCTATCAAGTGCAGAACTTCTTGTAAGGATTTTATTTTATACATTTGTTTCATGATATCCACCACTCCAAGATATCATCACCAGTCCCTTTTAACTCCATATTGACTGAAAATCTCTGCAAAGACAGGATATGTATGAAAGCCAAGCAAATTTGGGGGTCTACAGACTGACATTTAGCTCCTGCTTCCCACCCACTAACGTGAAGGTTTATAGTGGAATACACACGGCATAGAATTCCCAGTCAAATCTCTTCCTGTTAGTGACACCAATGACTAGACATCCTAGGATAAGGAGGCATGTGAGAAATACCAACAGTATCAAAGAGAACAAACACGGCCAACATACAAAACACTGACTTGAGGAACTAATAATAATCTGAGCTATAAACTATTTTGGATTTATGTATAATAAGTTTACCATTCTAACTGCCTTAAGAGATAGATGCTGTATTCCCCCATTTTGTGGATGAAGAAATTAAGGTACAGTGCAGCCACAGGCCTGGCCACATAGGCAGAGAACAATTTGCCCCTTCTATGAAGTGCCCCCCGTGTGACCCCCTAGGCCCACCTGGCTAGAGTAGCCCCAGCAATTCTAAGAGAAAAGAATTCAGAAGGAATTCAACCTTCCCAGCTTCAAAACAGAAAGCTGAAAGCTACTTGGAGTGAAAAAGCTAAGATCATGCTTAAAGCAGAAAAAAATTTTTTTAAATCAAATTATTAGCAGGAGAAGATAAACACAGTATTTCCTACAACCAAAAAACTAAAAAAGACTTTATTATTGAGCATAGTGTGGTGGAAGAATTGGAATATAAATTATTGGCAGGAAACTAGGAAGAGCAAAAATCTAACAAAAATTGGCCAAAAAACGTGATGATGTAAAGAGACTCCAGCATTAGTGAAAGGAAGTGGAAATTACACCTAATTTTATTGAAAAGCTGAGAGAAATAATGGAAACAGTAGAAAATGCAATGAACACTCTTAAATAAGAGCAGAGGTTGATACATGAAGAGCTTATTAAAGAGAAAACAACTAATGACTCGAGTGATGTATCCCAAAAAACTGACACACGGGTTTTAGATCACTCAGAAACACAGAGTTTTCACAGCCATGTCCAGCAAATTTCCTGTAGACAAAGTATCATCACACACTCTTCCAAGAGAAATGCAGACTCTGAAAAATTCTTTCCATAAACAGGAGGATAATGAGGGCACTAGACAATTATGGTTACCAGAACTTTGTAAAAGTGAGAAACAAACATAAACAGAAGCCAGCATTGATGGGAGAAGTTCTTAGAACACTAACCTGGAAGAACATAGGATGAAGTTCAACAGCAGAAAAAATTATAGAAAAATGTCTGATTCTAGGGACTGAAAAACTGTCTACTAAGAATTGGAAGACTAAGGGGTGTGTGGGTAGCTCAGATGGTTAAGCATCTGACTCTTGGTTCCAGCTCAGGTCATGATCTCACGGTTTGTGGGTTCCACCCCCATGTCAGGCTTTGAGCTGATAGCATGGAGCCTGCTTGGGATTCTCTCTCCCTGTCTCTCTGCCACTCCTCGGCTCACTCTCTCTGTCTCTCAAAATAAATAAATAAACTTTAAAAAAAAACCTGGAAAACTAAAAACAGCAAAAAGGAGGAAAATTTTCAAGTTAAAGACGGAGGACACACTTCTGCTTCTTTGTAATAAACAAAAGATGATGAAAGTAAAAAGAGGAACAAGAAACAAACTGTCAGTTTAAGCTTGCAAACAACAGAAATAGAAAAGTATATAAAGGTCAATGAAATAAGTTTCTTGTGTTTAAAAGAAATTAAGAGAAAGAGAAAAATGTAGCAGAAAGAGCATAGATGCTCATTTAAACTGAATTTACTATTAGAAAGTTACACCCAGAAGAAAAAATAGGAAGAATTTTGAGGCTTGAAAAGGAGATACAGGCAAAGGCAGAAAAAGGAAAACTGCTGCCAGGTTTTAAGAAGGAGATTTACATAAACTTGAATAAAAATTTCTAGATAGGTGGGGCGCCTGGGTGACTCAGCAGGTTGAGTGTTCGACCCTTGATTTAGGTTCAAGTCATGATCCCAGGGTTGTAGGATCGAGCTTCACATTGGGCTCTGCACTGTGTGTGAAACCTGCTTTGGATTCTCTCCCTCTGTCTCTGTCCCTCTCCCCACTCACGCTCGCTCATGCTTGCTTGCTCGCTCGCTCTCTCTAATACAAAACAGAAAAAAAAAAAAGAAAAATCTAGATAGGCAAAGGAGGAGGAGAAGGCAGAAAACCAAGAAGACCAGAAAAATTAAGAGTGAAAACATGTTAGTAGGCATCCCTGTAGGCTTTACAAACTTATCAAAGGTTGGAAAGAATGGACCAAAGATATAGAACCAAGTTCTGGGACACTTCTGCCTATTCTGCACTGGCCTATTCCAACGTAGAGACAAGGAGAATAGAGAACATGAGATAATGAACTTGGTATACAGTTCATCAGAATGTTAGCATATTCAATTACCTTGGAAATTTAGTGACTGAACATCTTTGTCACTAACCTAATTTATTAATTGATTGTTAATCATATTATGTGAATTGACAGGTATGAAGTTCCATATTGATGTTAATATTTTCTATTTCTATTAATAAGGTATTTAATTTATATTTTGGCCTATTACTGAGTAAAAGCTATTGAAATAAGTTTACATTACAAACATTATTTAATGCACAGTAAGTGGAGAAGATTTTTTGCTTCTTTATGGAATAACAAAATTAATTGGGACAATTTCAGAGTGGCATTTTTTTAAACTCAAAATTTGCAATTTTTAGAACTTGGAGATAAGTTAGCTTGAGAAACAAAAATGCACAGTTTTCTTTCTAGAGGTATAAATAAGTTCATACTTTTTCTAAGTGTAATGAATTGATAGTTTGACAATTACTGCATTTTTACATCATAACCATTTTATATTTGAAGCAAAAAAGAAATAAAACATAAAGAAAGAAAATGAGAAAAAAAACTAAAACACAAAGTTCCCAAAGGACACAAAACCAGTACAGAGCTGAGATTTAAACTCAGGCCGTCTTATTCTAGAGTCCATCCTCTAACAACTATGCAGACCACCTCCAGTAGCAAAAAATTTAAATACCTGTTATTCTATCTAAATATATAATGGATATTGAGAAAGACTTATAAACTTAAAACAAGAACAGGAGGAATAAACAGAGACCCAGAAAGAGCTCCTAAGTGTTAACAATGTGAATAAGTTAAATAAAACAATAAAAGGAGCAGAAAGCAATTTCCCAGAGTACCGAAACAGTAGTTCCAGGGGATTCAGTTTACACAGCACCCCAGATCTGCAGTGACTCAATCTAGAAGTCACTGGAGCTGTTCCCACGGTTAGGGAGTCTGGCTGGGGCTGCTACAAAGGGCCTGCGGTGACAGCCGCCTCTGGTCCCTCAGGTCACCTAAGGACACCTGATAGCATCTTGCCGGCTGCCTCTGCAGCATCTTTTGCCTCCTACTCTGGGGATTCCTTGTTGTTGCTGAGGAACTTGTTGGCACCAACAACAATACAGCCTGAAATTACTGAGGGGTTACCCCATGAAACAGTCCTTGACCAAAAGGGGAGGCGACTGAGCAGACACAAAACACACTCTTTCCCTTCAGAGGGGCTGTGTGGAGATACATAGCTTTCAGTTTCTTTTCTGAAGCTTCGCTGTGGGCCCTCGGACCTCGTCCTCAGCTTTTCACAAATCTGTGGCTTTTTCAGTAATACTCGTGGTTCTCTTGCCTCACACCTGTTTGCTTCTCTGTCCCTGCACTCCCCTCAGGTACTGTCTTCTAGGAAATCCGGTCCAAGACAGTAGTCTTTGAGAAGGTCCGAATCAGTTCTGGGGTGATACAGCCACGACCACTCTTCCCGGAAGAAGCCCCCTCTCGTGGGATCTCGGGAGTTCTTCGGAGGCAGGCTGGGAGCCCCGGGTGAGAAACACCTGCGTGCCGGTGTCAGCGGCACCTGAGCTTCCCCGTAAGGTCTGCCTTCTTCACGCCACCTATCAGCCAAACTTCTGTCAGCGCTCTGGGAAGCGTCGGCTCCCTCTGCCCCTTCAGAGTCCCAGGGCAGGGGGCCTTGCCCCAGGGGCCTGGCCAGCTTGCGGGGATGGGCTGCTGCCCAAAAGGCGGTGCAGGAGCCAACCACTGAGGCCAGACGAAAGGCAGGAAGTGTACATAGGTGGGCTGCAAATCTATAGATTTCCAGGAAAGCTCACCACGTGTGCAGACAATGAACTTAAAAGACCATTTCTTAGACATATCAGCATGACATTTCAAAGCAACAAATAAACTAAAGATTATAAAAGCTTCAACTGAAAAAAAAATACATCATTTACAAAGGAACAAGAATCAGTCTGGCATAGCACCCCTAGAGGCTAGAAACAAGGGAGAAATGCCTTCAAAGATTACAATCAACCAAACTACTCCCGGCCAGGGTGAAAATGAAACAAAACAAAGAAACAATTCAGACGTGCAAAGAATTAGATAATATACCCCATACACATCTTTTTAAAAGAAGTTACCCAATGTTGTATGGAAAACAATTTGACAATAAAATATTATGGAAAAAAAAAAGAAGTTACCCAAGAATGTATTCCAGGAAAACAGGCATATTCAAGAAAAAGGAAGACAGATTGAGGAGACAGTAATTTCAAGTTGGAAGGAGGCAAAAAAGAGAGGTTCTAGGATAACAGATAAGCAGACCACTTAAAAACAAAACCAGCCAGATTGGAATAATAATGCAAGACTGGGGAAAAAAGGGAGTTGCACAGACTCGTATGATGTAGTCTCAAAATCTGAAGGAGATGGTGAAGGCAAATGCCACAAGAAATCAAGAAAGCAATTTGAAATTCTAGGCAAAATACCTAAGAAAGTCATTACCTAAAAATGAAGGAGATTATGATGTTACATAATTTTAAGTAAGTGAGGAGTATGAGAAAAGCTAATCCATTTGACCTTGATGCTTGGAATTGTCCAGCAGTGACACAGGAGTCATGAAATCAGGGAAGGAAGTGTAATTCCAGCCCACTATTTGGCAACAGTGTAATTTCTTCACAGTGGGGGATATTTGCAGAGTAGTACTAATAGAATGCTGTTTGTTGGTTTCCATCTTTTAGCATAAATCTATATATAAAGCAAGAAAGATTGGTCACGGGGAACGGGATAAAATGTGATGATAAACTCTGAATGTAATTGATAGGAAACAGGAGGTAGAAGGAGAGGGATGGTAGGAGTGTATATATTAGCTTACAGAATGGGGAAATAATAAATACTGTTGAAGGTGGATGGAAAATTCAGCCACAAGAGTCAGATGACTTTGGGATAGAGTGCAATGAAAAGTGAAGAGAAAAACCTAGGATAGAGTCCTAAAGAATATCAAAAGTTAAAAAGGGGCTCCTGGGTGGCTCAGTCAGTTAAGCACTGACTTCGGCTTAGGTCATGATCACACAGTTTTGAGCCCAGCATTGGGCTGTTTGCTGTCAGCACAGACGCTGCTTCAGATCCTCTGTTCTCCTCTCTCTACCCCACCCCCTTCTCAAAAATAAAGTAAACATTAAGTAAAAAGAAAAAAAGAGAAGATAGTACAATAAGGACACTGTGAAGACACTAGAGGGAAGCAGAAGAGCAAAGGAAGAAGGGGAAGGAAAGGAAGCCTTGGGGAGAGGCTGAGCTCAACGGTAACAAACGCTGCGGAGGTCAGCAAGATAAGCACTGGGTGTGTCCTTTGAGTGTGGCAGCAGCGAGAAGAACACTGGGCGCTGTAGCCAGGGAACACTGTGTTGACTTAAACAGTATTTTATTTTATTTAAGAAAGTGAGGCACAAGTACAGCAGATTTGGGTGATGCTGAAGTTTGGTGTTATGCAGAGAGACACAGAGACCAACCGAGACCACTGAAGCCAAATTAAGGGAGTCTTTAGATTCCAGGCCGCACAGAGTTAACACAGAGCTCTAAATGTGCGGCCCTGAGTCCGAGGATTTAGGGCTTTTTATAATGAGCAAGCAGGCAAGGGGGCCTGTACAGACGCAGAATTGAGCAGTTATTGTAAAAAGGCTACAAAGTGATAGAGGGCAGTCCTTATCCTGGTATGTAGGACAACATTTGTTATTTCAAAGGCAAAGTTTAGGGTTTGGGGGAGTTTCAAGGGAATAGCCATTATCTCAAGGACGAAGTATGCAAACTGTGTCATAAATAATCATTAACAGGGAACATTAACCTCTATCTTTGTACTCGTTTGTTTTTTTTCCCCTCACACCTGAGGATAGTTATGTAGCCCTCCAAGTGTAGACCCAGAAGGTAAACTCTGGGTCAGAATGGAAGGACTGAGGCTAAATTCATGTGCCACACTGGGAGTGAAGGAGGGGAAAGCAGAAGGGTAGCAATAGTGGCCCTGGACCATAGGACCATTCTGGAGTTGTCAGAACGAGGAGATGGACACTTGCAATGCTGGTAGGAAGGTGCTGGTGGAGAGGGAGGGCTTGAAGCAGGAAGGATGTGGGCTGGCCCCAGCCCAGAGGACAAAGGCCACAGGAAAGGGCACTTCCTCCTCTGCAGCAGGAGGAAGAAGGGAGCAGCTGAGGTAATTAAAGTTAGATGTAGGGCAGCCGGAATTTGGAGAAGTTCCTGTCTGACAGCTTCTGATTCCTCCACGAAGGAAGAGGCCTGCCTGACTCTGCCGAAAGAGAACAAGCAAGCAGATGAGGACTTGCTTTACTGTGTGATGTGATTTTTTTTTTCTTCAGCCCTCAGCAATCTAGGGCGAGGCAAGACAGGTGGAGAGCTGAGTTCATTCAAGATTGGAGTTTCGCTAGGTGGGTGTAAGAGGTGAATAGATAGTTTATGGAAGCACAAAGAAGGGAAGGCAGGGGCAGGCCAATTAGTAAAAGGGTAATTCCTCAAAAGCTAATTTTGCAAATAGTGAAAAAACTTCAATAGTGCACTGAAATAAACCTTTCTTTTTTAATGGAAGGCAGGAAACAAAAGGGTTATAAGGTACAGATAAGGTACAATTTGAATAATGAATCTAACACAAATAATGTTTACATTTAGGATTTACTAACCTGGAGGAAAGCGAGGCAATTTAAAAACTCCAGAATGTAGGGTTTCTCTGCTACTTAGCCTCAGTCTTAGCAGACAATAGAGAAGCGTCCTAGAGAAATAGCCCCAGCCCACTTCGTGTTTAGGTGCTAGTTGAGGCAGGAAACACCTGATCGTAAATGTCTATGGAATTGTTCCACTGTAATGGGAAAGATGCATGCCAATATGGACCATTCTAGAACAGGGCTTGATATTCCTAAAGGCAGCCAACTGGGCATTGTGTTTCCCTGGCCTCAGCTCTGCTCAGCTTCTCTGGAATGGCGTTTTGGCAGCTCTTGTCCCTTCATCGGGCATCTGTGAGATTTCAGTGATGTTGCTGGATCAGGACGAGAGCCCTGCCAGGCGATGGGGGACTCCTGTCCAACGACACTATCATTTTGCAATGACTGCAAGAGCTGCTTGGACTCAGGTCCACTAACAAGGTCTAGCAGTCAGGATTCTGTGGCATGAAAACAAAGTGCACCCCATATTAGGTATGTTGGGAAATAACGAGTCATTTCTGAGGGAGATTGAGATGCAAAGTGGTTGGTCACTGTTGCCATATACCCCATAAAATAGACCTGATCAAAGTCTATTATTAGAGACTGAGTTCAGCCTCTTCTCTTTGTTTGCTGCTGTTGGCCTGCAAGCTCAGAAGCATCACTTAGCGATACACCGACATATGCTTTTAGTGCCAGAGGGGAGGCTGAGAGGAGAAGGAGAGTGGGGACAGTGTCTGAGTGACCCTGGCTGAAAGAAATCCCTGGGGATAGTATGTGACAGGTTTAGCTTGTGCTTCATACTAGAATGATTGCTTGGTTTGGACTTTGTACTCTCAAGGACATACAAAGATACACAATTCCTTTGTTCACTTATTTATTTGAACACTTGTTTTGGATTTTTATGTGCCGTGCACTGTGCTGAAAACCAGAGATGGAAATCCTAATAAAAACATGATCCTTATTCATCAGGGCTCAGGGTCATTTCCTTTCTTCTTTTTCTTCTGAAACTGCCACAGTACATTACTTGGGTCTCCTTTGACACTTTCATTTCCCTTCACTTTGAGCAATAGTTATTTATTTAAGCATCCTCTCCTACACTTCTGGCTAGATTTTGCAAAATGGCTGTGGTGTGTGTGTCCATTGACCTGCAGATATGTTTTTCTTTTCCCTTTTACCTCATGCAGAACTTTAAAAAACAAAAACAAAAACAAAAACAAAACTAGATGTAGTTACCAGATAGGAAATATAGAACACTTCTAAAAATGTGGATTTATAACTTCTCTTAAGATTTCAGAAGATCTCCAGCCCTGGGTAACATTTCCCATATTTGAAGCTTGGTCATAGCTGCCCCTTAATGAGTATACACTTTCCAGGACACCCAGTCACTTTACCTACTTGTTGTAGTGCCGTTTTTGCCTCTGCAAATCTTGACACTAGTTAGGAAAATATGATTAGAGACTAAGTGTGAGTCAGTTAGAACTTGGACTGCTTCATGTGGTGGCTGGGAAAAAACAAGGGAAGAACACAAGAAAGAAAATAGAAAGGAAAAATGTTCAGGATTTAGTGACCAATCTAGTATGGCTTGATGGGAAAGGAGTTTTGACCCGGAGTGTCCAGCAGAGTGATGATATTTATGATAAGCATGGTTGGTAGTCAGTCAGATGCTTTTTACCAGATGTGCATATATCCCGCAGCTGCTTTGAGAGTTGGCTGGTAATGACTTGTAGTTGCCACCTCCTCCAGAAAATTGCCACACACTGAAGGAACGAGAGCACAAACACTGCGAGGTTACACACCGTGCTCTCTGGGGAGACAGCATGCAGTCAATGACTCGTTGACAAGGATGTACAAAAGACAATCCTTCTTGCCTCACGGTGGAATCAACTTGGTGGTACAATTTATGCTTCACAGCTCCCCACAGCTGTGGGGCTTAAGCTGGATTCTGGTTGGGACCACGGCCTTACTTAGTTTCCTTCTCCTCCATATGTCACTTGCTTGACTCCTTTTATCCTGAGAGTGCTCTCTCAATAAATCACGAACACCAGAATCTCAGAGAATCACGGACTTCTTGGGAACACAGGCTTAGATAGCGTTCATAACAGAATTATGTAGTTTAAAACCTGGGAAATGGCTAATGGTGGGGAAATAAGATCTAGGAGCTCCTCCCTTCAGGGATTCTTTTATAATCATGGTTTTATCTCTAGCTCCACGGCACAGAGGCTGGCAAATACATTGTGCAGCAAATTTTATTTTGTTTGTCAAATGAATTTGATTTGGAGTCTATTGAATTCGAAGGAGCAGCAGGACATCCAGTGTGAGATACGGTACAGGACACAGGACAGGGATTGTGGCTGTGTACTTAAGACTGTCACTGGGGAAGAAACAATTCAAGAAACAGACAGTAATTAGTGTCAAGTCCAAATAAAATCTTGAGTCTTTTCAATGTAAAGCAGCCAATATTTGTCTTTACCTCGATTAGGTACATAACTACAATTACTCTAGATCAATGATTTGCAATCCTTTGGCAATTTTTAGGCAACATTCCAGTTGGTGAGTTTTGCTCCCTCCTAGCAAGTAGGTCCAGTGGAAAAGGTTAACATTCAATTGGGGAAGTACTGGTGGATTTTGTTTATTTCTTCTGTATTCTATTGCCGAACAATTGAGCGAGCCACCTGAGATTCTTTTAGGACAAGGGAGTGTGCAAAATAAATAAAATAATCAAGCATTTATTGTATTTACCCTTAAGAGATTTATGCTTTCCTCTCTTCACTACATTGTTTTTAAAAATAGAAATTAAAAAAAACAGACAAGAGCATTCAGATATCCCAAAGACGACATTATTTATCATTTCGAATACAAGTCTCCAGTAACCCAAGGATAGGGGTTTTGAATGCTTTAAATCTTGGATGTCTAATTTCATCCCATAAACTGTAATTATAGCTCTTTATAACATGCTAAATAATTCCTCCCCTACTGCATGTTTATACCTTTCAAATATTTATAGACTGTCATCACTCCTTAGTCATCTTTGCAAAGTTGCACATATTTTGTTTCTATAATGTTTTTCATAAATCAATTTCCTCAATACTAAGCTGCTTTTCTTAGTTCTCCATTCAATTTGTCTCCATCTTTTTAATATAGTGCTAATCAAAGTTAAATGAGATATTTTGGGTTCAATTTATCCTAAGGCTGTTTGAGAAGGTTTCATATTTCCTCACCTGGATTAGAGTTCTTCATTTATATATAGCTCAGAATAGTGCTGACTTTATCGGTGTTTTTATCATCTTGCTTTCTACAGTCATAACTAATTTCCCATGTAATGGCCCTCAAAACTCTCGGTGCCTTTGCTGTTTCTTCATTGATCATTGAATATGCAGGAATTAAATGAGTTCAGAATACATTTCTACAATTTGCTTCTTAGTATGCAATATTGAATCATAGTTCCAGCTTCTTAATATCCATAAACTATTATTATTTCTCATTGTCCTTCCAAATCAGTAATATCTGGAAACTTAAAAAATATTCCTTTCATTCTAGAGTGTTCAGAAAGATATTAAATTCTTCCTTGCAACTGCATTTTTAGTCTTTCAACATAATTATTTCTTCCTAACCAATGTTTCAGTTGCCCTGGCTGTATCATTATTATAATTTATTAAGACAATTCCCGTTTCTAATTCTATCTTAAGCATATCCCCCTGCTGATGGGATACTATACATATACTCTAAGTATAAGAGATATATAAAAATAATATGAAATGCTCAATATTATCTTCTTCAAGTAACATTTCTCAACAACCATTTCTTATATTTATATATTTCAAGTTTTAAAACATTTTCACTTCCATTTTTCACTTTAAAAGCCTCATAGGAGGGGTTCCTGGGTCACTCAGTCAGTTACATATCTGACTTCAGCTCAGGTCATGATCTCATGGTTCATGGGTTTGAGCCCCACCTCGGGCTCTGTGCTGACAGATGAGAGCCTGGAGGCTGTTTTAGATTCTATGTCTCCCTCTCTCTCTGCCTCTCCCCCACTCATTCTCTCTCTCTCTCTCTCTCTCTCTCTCTCACTCTCCAAATAATAAATAAACATTTTAAAAATTAAAAAAAAAAAAAGAAAACCTCATGGGGCATCTGGGTGTTTCAGCTGGTTAAGCATCTAACTCTTGGTTTTGGCTCAGGTCATGATCTTATGGTTTGTGAGTTCAAGCCCACATCCAGTTCTGGTTCTGCACTGACAGCTTAGAGTCTGCTTGGGATTTTCCATCTCCCTCTCTCTCTCTCTCTCTGCTCCTCCCCTGCTCACACACTGTCTCTCAAAAATATATAAATAAACATTTTTAAAAAGTGCCTAATGTGACTTCCTAGTGTCATATGGGTAATAATGTGGGTGTGGCCCCTGAAGGGCCAACTTAGTCTGACCCCACTCCCCCTCCCTGTTATCAGCTCTTTTCACTCAGTCCCGTGAGCCCTGTGCTCCACTACACACAATGCATTTATGTAAAGATTTTAGAAGGATCTCCACAGAATTAGTTGTTCCTCGTCCAGTACTTATTACCTTAATTTGCACCTCTATAACAGTTCTTGTTTCACTCAAAGCTTTACTGTTATTTGTATACATTGTTGTCTCCCACACATCATTATGTGAGTTTTATTTTTCCCTGCCTTGTGCCTCATAGAGGAAGTACTGAAATGACAACTCCAGATTTTCTACCTAAGGTTTTGGGTCAGAGTCTAGTTGAGGGGAGAATTGGAAACTGGCAGACCTGTTCTGAAGCTGTGTTGGTAGAGCAAGCACATGGCATTTACTCAGATTGCTTATTTGGGAGTGGCTCTGAGTGACTCTATGGAGGTCATGGGGGCTACAAACCTCTGTGCACCCCTTGGTGTTGGAAGCACTCAGGAAGAAGGATATGAGTAAGGCTCAGGAATGGTGAAATGACTTGCAGAAGTCACCCTGTGATTGACTGGATTAAAAATCATGGGCTTGTGTTTTCACTCTTGTCTGGTACCCATGATTCATTATACTGTTTTACTTGGGTATTTCTCTTAATGCCCAATTCCTGACTCACAATGACATCGGACAGAGCAGATGATATTTTTCTACCCTCATGTAATCTGTTTGGAAGATAGAATCACCCTGTCCCATCCTGACCCCATATTAATCAGTGTCTAGTCAGGAAAACAGAAACCACTCTAGATTCTTCAAACAGAGGGGACTTTATACAAGGCATTGGTTTCAACGGTATAGGAAAGCCTGATGGGGCAAAAGGCACAAGGTAGGGTAACCAAAAGTTAGCGATTGTAAGAAGTCACCACCAGCCCCTGCTGGAGGAACACAAGGAAAGATAGTGCTGCCAGACCCAGGATGATGTTCCTAGTGGACATCCCCAGAGGCAGAAGCCACACCACTGACAAATCCATTGTCATTGGTGCTGCAGCTGCTGAAGGCCACGGAGCACACAGTCAGCTGGCTTCATGGCTGCTTTTTTGCTACTTTATTTATTTTTTTAGAGGTTTTTTTTTTAAATAGTTTATTGTCAAATTGGTTTCCATACAACACCCAGTGCTCTTCCCCACAAGTGCCCTCCTCCATCACCACCACCTCTTTTCCCCTCCTCCCCCTTACCCTTCAACCCTCAGTTCATTTTAAACATTCAATAGTCTCTCAAGTTTTGCATCCCTCTCTCTCCCCAACTCTGTTTCCCTCTTCCCCTCCCCCAGGTCCTCATTAGGTTTCTCCTGTTTTCCTGTTAGACCTATGAGTGCAAACATATGGTGTCTGTCCTTCTCCGCCTGACTTATTTCGCTTAGCATGACACCCTCAAGGTCCATCCACTTTGCTACAAATGGCCAGATTTCATTCTTTCTCATTGCCATGTAGTACTCCATTGTGTATATATACCACATCTTCTTGATCCACTCATCAGGTGATGGACATTTAGGCTTTTTCCATGTTTTGGCTATTGTTGACATTGCTGCTATAAATATTGGGGTGCATGTGCTCCTATGCATGAGCACTTCTGTACCCCTTGGGTAAATCCCTAGCAGGGCTATTGCTGGGTCATAAGGGAGTTCTATAGATAGTTTTTTGAGGAACCTCCACATTGTTTTCCAGAGCAGCTACACCAGTTTACATTCCCACCAGCAGTGTAGGAGGGTGCCCGTCTCTCCACACCCTCACCAACATCTGTAGTTTCTTGATTTGTTCATTTCAGCCACTCTGACTGGCGTGAGGTGGTATCTCAGTGTGGTTTTGATTTGTGTTTCCCTGATGGTGAGTGATGTTGAGCACTTTAACTGTGAACAGCGCCATCAGCCCCAGTCTAAAAGGCCAAAAGGCCACCAAAACCTGAGAACATCCACTGCTGTCAAAAACAGCGTTTGTTAAGAAAAAAATAAATAAAATTTCCCTTTTTCTCCAGCTTTCCAATCTTCTGCTAGTGCCTCTTTTTGGAAGAACTGGTCTGAAAGTCATCTGGCTAAGAAATCAGGGAAATTTAATTTTTGGTGTTTCAGGGCTAGAAAGTGAGAAGATAGAAAAAAAAACTAACAGAAAAATGGGGAAATGGGTGTCACACATCCTTAGTTTCACCAAATCTTTGGCATAATTCCAATTTTCTACTCTCCCACCCATGAAATAATAGCAAGTTTAAATATTAATGCAACAAACTTTATAACCTGGTAAAAGTAGTTTTGGCATGTGCAAAATTTCTAGTTATTTCTTTAGATCAATGTTTTCTACAGAATTCTTCCTGAAGAAAGATCTATTGGTCCCATGAGTTGGAGAAACTCTGCACTTTATATTTGCCCATGGAATTGCACATTTCACTTAGTACATGACAGTCTCTGAGAAATTCATCAGTCCTAATCGAATTTGACATTTTTGACTTTGTAATTGCTATGCATTAGTGACAGAAATGGTCACAGTCTCTGCCACCTGGAGTTTAGGAGAAAGATGCAGGGAATAAAGTAAGCAGAGAAATCGTGCACTTGCGCACATGTGCACACATGTGCGTGTGTGTGTGTGTAGGTGTGTACTCAAGTATATGTAATTTCAGCCAGGGTTATGAATGACACAAATAGGATGCAGTGATAGAAAATATTAGAAAGGAGGATGGACCAAATTAGCCAGGATGTTTGGTGCAGTTTCTTTGAGGAAGTGACATTTTAGCTGAGACCTTAAAGAGCAGATGGAATCAGTCATGATACAGAGAATGCCAACACAGTGCGACTCTGTAGCCTCTGGATCATCCCCATCAGCAAATCGCTCTGGAACCCTGTGAAATCTGTCCAGAAACTGAGAAAAAGCATTCGAAACATTTATAGTAATTTGATAGATCACCTTTATGTCTGTTAAATCTAAATATAAAACATATTTCTTTAAACATTTTTTCTAGTAGTTAGTTTTTACTCTATTTTGGAAAGTATAATTCCATGATAGATTGAAGAAAAGATCATATCCTTTACTGCAGGTAATTCGAGAAACTCTGCTGTAGCAGAAGTAAACTTCGGTTGCAAAATTTCTAAAAAAGGAAAGTGATGGCTGAGTTTGAGGAACTGACAGGAGGCTCATGACTGAAAGTATGGTTGTGTGTAGAGCTTTGAGGACAGAAAAAAAAAGTCCTTGATTTTATTTTAAGTGCAGTGGGAAGCTACTGAAGAATTTTAAATAATTTAAACAGATGCATGATATGATTTAGATTTTTAAAACAATCATTCTAATTGCTTTATGAAGAACCAGCTAAAATGAAATACAGAGTGTAAAACACATTGACCAGCTTGGAAGCTTT
Source organism: Suricata suricatta (assembly GCF_006229205.1). Classification (NCBI taxonomy): domain Eukaryota; kingdom Metazoa; phylum Chordata; class Mammalia; order Carnivora; family Herpestidae; genus Suricata; species Suricata suricatta. Next base: position 61,904,605 of record NC_043706.1, read on the forward strand.
CAGAAGTTTCAGGAGAGATGATGAAGGCTTAGACTACAGTGGGATGGACAGGCAGGGCGAACTCTGGGAAAATTGGAAGGGAGCTGGCACATGACTCTCTGAGGAGTTGGAGGCAAATGGGGAGACATTGCTGGGAAAGGGGGAACAGGAAGATGCCAAATTTTCTCTGAGGAGAAGATAAGGCTAGATAATGTACACACATTCAGGGATCAGCAACATTTAGTTTTCATAGCATCAGGACAAGGTAATATTGAAGAGAATGCAAAAGAGTGGAGGGCTCAGGACATAGCCTAAAAGAGTATCTTTGCACTTTTGAAGGCTTTGGGGAATCTAACTTGAACAGAACTAACTGCCTCAAGGGCATGTTGATTCTTAGACATTCAGATTTGTGTCTAGGTATCACTAACATTAAATCCCATTCAGTAAACTTACTGAGCACCTGTGCTATTTAAAAGCTGATGGAAGCGCTATAAAAGGTAAAAGTCAAACAGGACTCTTAAGAGTTTGCTATCTGGAAGGACTTTTAGGATAGCTACACAAATGTAAGACTTATACTGTAAGTGCCGTAAGACGATTATAAATGAAAATGGGAATCTGCAAAGCGAAAACTGGAAAGCTTCATGGAGGAGGTGGCATTGACCTGGTCTTAAAGGAGATGAATGAATTTGAGTCAAGAAAAAATAGATAATACATGTGTGTACATATACATGTATATATAATATATAATATTAGCCCCATGCATATACACATTTATATTTATTTCCACACATTTCTTGGTGCACAAATAGTGCCAATACACACACAAATACTAATAACTATATATAGTGTATAGATAAATACTCTAAAAACTATACATACCAAAGGCTACATTTATAGCATACAGTATATACACACACACACATAAATCTGTGAGTTCACAGCTCCATTCTAATTTGAATTCAATACTACACAGTTTACTCTTTCTCTGACAGAATCTTGGCTCTCAGAGTTTGTAATGTATTTCTTTTATTGTTGTTCAATCTTAGTATACACAAGTAGGTTCAGAATTGCTAACTCTTATCTCTGTAAGAAACACAGTTAATAAGTAGAATATGGTGTACTTTTGCAATAGGTTTTGTCTCACCCTTAATAGTATTTGACCAAAATATTGCTTTGTAAAGTTTCTTAAGTTAGTTCTTTTCTTCTCCACCTGTGTTAGTGTGGTAATGTTATTCATAGGTTAGGCTAGTAACATTTATTAGAGCATGTATTTCATTTTGGGATACCCCCACATCCTATTATATTTTTTTCACTTCACATAGAGTAAAACTAGTTCATTTTGGGGTATAATTCTTTGGGTTTTGACAAATGCTTAAACCCATCTATTCACCACCAGTCATGATACAGAGTACTTTTATCACCACCAACATTCCTTTGCACTGCACTTTTTAGGGAACCCTCCTCCAATTCCTGGCAATCATTCATCTGTTTTCCATCTCTATTTTAGACATTTTCAGAAAGTTATATAAAGAGCATCATATAAAAATGGCCTTTTGGGGCTGGTTGCTTCCCCTTCGCAAAATATACTTAAAATCTATGATGTTGTTAGAAGTATCAGCAGTTCATTCCTTTTTATCACTGAGTAGTATTCCACTGCATAGATGTGCTGTGTTTTGTTCATCTCTTCACTGATTAAAAAATATGTGGGTTATTTCCAGAGGGATGGTTATGAATAGAGAAATGAGAAACATTCAAGTATAGGCTTTTGTGTGAACACAAGTTTTCAATTCTCTAGGGTAAATACCCAGGAGATTTAAGGGTTTTTTCCTCTGTGCTTCAACTTTAGGTCATGTCTAGTGACCAATCTTCAAGTTCACTGTTTACTTGTTAAGTCAACTGAGGGCCATTGAAGGCATTCTTCACTTCCAGTACAGTGGTTTTCGTTCCTTGCATTTCATTTTGATTGATTCTTTCTCACAGCTTCTATCTCTTTGCTGAAATTACTCAGCCAATCTTGCATGTTGTTCCCCTTCTCCACTAAAGCTTTATCATAATACTTATAGTTATTTAAGATTCCCTGTCAGGTAGTTCTGACATCGCTCTCATATCTGAGTCTGGTTCTGTCAATTCCTTTATTTTTTGACAGTGTGTTGTTTTTTCTCACCTTTTCATATGCCTCATGATTTTTTTGTTGAAAGCCAGACACCTTGTCCAGGTAGCAATGGAGCAAAGAGATTTTTATGCCTGGAAACGCATATACCTGTCCTTCTGCTAGAATTTTAGCATGTGAATTTGCGTTAGGAGTTGGACCAGCGTTTCACATTACTTTCCTCAGCTGCAGTGCTTACCCTCAATGCACCACAGGAATCAAATTCTTTTATTGACACCTTGTGTTGACACACAGGGGGATGGTTTGCTTGTAGTCTCTCCCGGCCCCCCACCCCCTGCAGTGTTTGCTTCACCCTTAGAGTTGGGCCTTCTCTTTGGGCTGTACCTCAGAGAAGGCCTGTCTCCACTGTCTCTTGGCCTTCTTCCAGCATACCCATTGTCACTTGTTACTCTGCTTGGGAGCCTGGGAGTGGGGGGGGGGGGGGAGGGAATTCTCTGGTGTTATTAAGACCAATCTTAGGTAGGTGATGTGTCTGTAGGTGTGGTCCTCTCTATTCGCTTCTCCCTCTCTTCACTGTGGTTATGGACCCAAGAGATATATTCTAGAACGTCACGTGGGGTTAGGAGGACCACCTCCTCCCAGTGTGCCAGGGAATTACCCAGTTTTCAGCACTGAAAGCCCCATGTCCATCCTAGGCAAACTAGAACTAGAGGTGGAAGGTTATTTTCTGTTCCTTTCCCCAGTTGCAATGGGTTTTCACCAATGTCCTAAAGATGACAGTGTTTGTTATCCTCCTCCTTAATAGCTTGAGGCTTTTGTTCCACAATTAAGATAAAGGAGAAAGGTCCTACTTGGGGTTTCTTATCCCCTTGCAGATACTGCTACTTAGCTTTTCAGTCTTCCAAGGTTAGGGATGCTTTCTCAATGTGCTCTAGGTGGGGTTCTTGAAGAAGAGTCTGCAAGAGGGTACAAACTCTCCCATACCTACAGCTCTGCTCTGCCTCTACCAGTTCATGAACTATCCTGGCTGAGTTCTTCCACAACCAGTCTGATTGTGTATGTTCCAAGTAAGCAAGCACCCATGTCTAGTCTTCCCCTGCAAATGTCTGTCTCTCCTTAAGTTTGGGGCTAATTGGTTATCCTGTGACCTCAGCTTTCTGGTGGGTTCAAGAAAAGTGATGAATTTGCAGTTAGTTTGACAGGTTTTTTTGGTCATGAATGACAAACAAGTAACATATTTTTAAGATCTCCATGTGCCAAATCTTTGATTTTTAACATTTGTAGTAATTAAAAGAATATCAACTGTGTACACATAATACATACACACCTACTCTCTACAGTCAGCTCATAGCTGCCCGAGGTTGGCAAGTATACTCATACTGGGCTTGTGTTAGTTGGGTGTCCAGTTTAGAGCAGACAGGTTCAGTTAAGATCCTGAAAATGTGTCATTTCCATATCTCTTTTGCATGCAATCCAGGAATATTATGGAAGTTTCTTTGGCACCTAGAATGTCAGCCACCAAACTGACACTCTAACTCCCTGCATATCAGGCTTTCTATTTTCTTCACAAATTGGACTTGTAAAATTTACTTAGCTATATTTTTTCTATAGTAGATTAATTCAAATGTATTTAATAAAGACATATTGACTGTCTTACAAGGAATAAGGCATATTAGAGATATAAAGAGTATGTTGAGTTTTTATGGAAAATCCCAATATCTTATCTATTTAGAGCTCAAGGGTGTCCTGAAAGTTGTTATTTTGTGAGTTTCAACTTTATACGAGTCTGTGTTGAGAAGACCTGTGTAAGCAGATTCATCGACAGCCTTCTGCTAACTGCGTCACCTGGCATTTCTCCACAATGGCATATTCTCAAATATGTACAGCTTAATCTTTATCCTCCTTGAATGTTTAACATAACATTTTAAACCAACTGATAAGATGGTCTTTATCATTTGACCTTCTAATTTATATTAAGCACTGCCATAATTACTGTTTTACTGCCTAGTACTATGCATATTGTTTCTGTCTTATAATTATTATCTTTAAACCATAAATATTACAAATATCATGTGTTTCATTTTGCAGTTACTCAAAAAAATGTTTATTGAACATTTGCAACTCTTTTGCATTCTTCATTCCATATCAGAGGCACTCAATATATTTAAAAAGTAAAGATCCTTTAAAAAGAGATTTGTTATTGTTATATGTATAATTTTTATTAAATACATTTATTATCATTAATTTCATGGTTGTTTTTAATAGCAAAACAGTGTAAGAAACCTAAATAACAATAGAGATGGTACTGTAATTATATATAGCCACTTAATTCAAGTTTTTATTATTTTTTATCACTATTAAAACTTTAAGTTAACAAACCATAAAAAAATAACTTATTTTTGCTATATAATTCTATATGTTTTAACCTGTGTGTGGATTCAGGTAACCATGAACAGAATCAGGATACAGAACAGGTTCATCACCATTATAATTTCCCTACTACTATCTCTGTTTATCCATCACTCCCCTCACCCCTAATCCCTGCAACCATTCATATGTCCTTCCTCCTTACACTTCTGTACTTTTGCTTTTTTTAGAATGTTTTTTAAATGGAATCGTACAGCATGTAACATTTTAAGACCAACTTCTTTTATTATACTGCCTGTGAAATCCTTCCATTCTATTTGTGTATCAATATTTTTTCCTTTTTAAAAAAATTTTTAACAAATATGTCTTTATTGGGGCACCTGGGTGGCTCAGTCGGTTAAACAGCCAACTTTGGCTCAGGTCATGATCTCAGGGTTTGTGGGTTTGAGCCCCACATTGGGCTCTGTGCTGACCACTCAGAGCCTGGAGCCTGCTCCAGATTCTGTGTCTCCCTCTCTCTCTGCCCTTACCCCACTCATGCTTTGTTTCTCTATGTCTCAATAATAAATAAAAACATTAAAACAATTAGAAAAAAATATTTCTTTATTTTTGAGAGAGACAGAGAGAGGAGACAGCACAAGCAGGGAAGGGGCAGAGAGAGAAGGAGACACAGAATCTGAAGCAGGCTGCAGGCTCTGAACTGTCAGCCCAGAGCCCAATACAGGGCTCAAAACCATGAACTGTGAGGTCATGACTGGAGTTGAAATTGGATGCTTAGCCGACTAAAGCATCCAGCTGCCCTTATTTGTTTCCTTTTTATTCCTGAGTGGTTTTCCATTATATGGATATACCACATCTTGCTTATCCATTTACCTATCGATAAACATTTACATTATTTGTAGGTTTTGGTGATTATAAATGAAATTGCTGTAATTATTCATGTACAAGTTTTTTTCTATGAATATAGTTTTTATTTCTTTAGGTTAAATGGGATTGCTGGGTCATATGGTTAAGTATATTTGTAACTTTATAAGAAATTGCCAACCTGCTTCAGACTGTCTGTACCATTTTGGATTCCTAGGAGCAGTACATGAGAGTTGCAGTTGCTCTTCATCCTCATCAGCAATTGGTATTATCAGTGGTTTGTTTATTTATTTTTGCCATTTTCATAAGTAGGTAGTAGTATCTCATCATACATTTAATTTGCATTAGCCATAAATGGGTAATGATATGGGGCATCTTTTTATGTGCATATCTGACATTTGGCCATCTATATATTTTCTCTGGTGAAGCATCTATTCAAATATTTTGCCTATTTAAAAAATTGTGTTTCTTGTTTTCTTATTGTTGGATTCTGAGAGTTCTTTATATATTCTGGATACAAGTCCTTTTTTTTTTTTTTTTGGATATGTAGTTTGTTAATATTTTTCCCAATTGTAAATTGTCCTTTTGTTCTCTTAGTAATATCATTTATAGAGCAGAAGTTTTAGATTTGGATAAAAACCAATATATGACTTTTTTAAAGTTTTATGGATTGTACTTTTGGTTTCATATATAAGAATTATTTGCCTAACCCAAGGTGTCCATAAGAAGACAAACCTACTGAGGGTAGGCATTCATAAGCTTGAGTGAGAGAAAAAGACCAGCAAAGCCAACCTCCCATCTTAACACGATCAGGGAAGACAGGGATATTCTCAGTGGACTTTCATGGATGATTGGTCTGGTAAAGATATACTGCATGAACTGAAAGAAGGAGAGTGATAGAATCATAAGAAAAACTGGAGACTGTTGAAGTAATCTAGGTGTGTGGTGTTAAGGACTTAAACGAGATTGTGACACTATGCCATGGAAACATGAAGAAACAGGTGGACGGGACAACCATTTTAAAGAAACAAAATTAACTCCATATATAAGATTTACCAAAAATAAGAAGTAAACAGAAAAAATCAATCAAGTGTGATTCTCAGATTTTTAACTTGGGTGATTAAAAGAATAGCAGGGAAGCTGGTAAGGCCACTGGCTTTAGAAAAAGCAATAACAACATGAGTTTAGATTAGCATGTCTTACAGAGGGCTTATGTATCCCAGCTCCTAGAACAGCACCTGATACATGTTATTCTTCAAATAAATGACCTTGAGACTCTGAGATGACAGGAAGGAAATGAGAAGAGAACTAAGGAAATATCTCGAGGTAATGTGAGGAGAACCAGGACAGTGTGGAATCCTGAAAGAGGTGGAGTAAAGGGTTTAAAGATGGAATATGTCACCCAAGTGGTAAATACAGTGATCAGAATGACACATCACAGAGATCATGAAGCTTATGCAACAAGTTCTAGCAGTTCCAGTAAAGTGGTGGGGAATGGAATACAGTTCTGGAGGGGGTGAATAATGAGAGAGTGGAAACATATACATCACTTGTCACAAGTAGAAGTTTGGCAGTGAATGGAAGATTAAAAAAAAAAACAAGAGTTGCTATGGAAACATCTGGTCAAGTTTACTTTTTTTAAGCTAGGGAAGTGTGTGTGTGTGTGTGTGTGTGTGTGTGTGTGT
>NC_043706.1:61911709-61922670 GCF_006229205.1 Suricata suricatta
TTTTTTTTTTACAAAATATAAAAGAAGAAATTAAAGAGAAAAGTTTCCATTTAAATAGATGACTAGATGTAGTATTATATGAATAGAAGGGTTGGTCAAGAACAATGACTTATGCAATTATTTTGGAAGGAAAAATGACAAGATGGTTTAGTAATTATTTTTCAATTAAGAACATGTTTATTTTCTTATACTTGGCAGTTGTGGCTCATGTACCTTGGATCTGACTGGGCTTTGTGACCTCCCAATGATTTTCAAATGATTGATATATGGCATAGACACAATTAAAAGTTTGTCTCATTGACACTTAAAGAAATGTTCATTTTTATTGTACTTCTGAAACTCAAAGCAAAAATCAGCCCTTTCTGTTTTCATAACAGTAAAGACAGTTACAGATGTCATATCATTAAAATTAATGAATGAATGTGTTGTAGTTAAGTCTATAAACTAAGAGCTACCAATGACAACTAAATTGGTGACTTATGTCTGTATTAACACTCTGTTCATTAACAGACATTTGATGAAAATAGTAGGTATCAGTTTAAAAGAACATACAGCTACCAGGTTAGGCTTGTTTGTTCATTCATCTAAGTATTCATTAGAAAGCATTTAAAAGTGCATGTAGTGTATCACCTCTTATAGAAAGCTACAAGGAAGAAAAGTATCAACCACATTGCAATTTGCTAACTCACATTTCTAACCAATAAGAAGTATCTTAAAGAACTTGGGAATAGAGTTTTCCTCTGAGACCTAAATCTTGACTCAGCATTAAATGGACTTCGATTGAATGGGCAACTATCAAAAAGAGGAGTGGCTCCAAGCCTTTCGAGGGAGCCTGTCACTGATCAAGGTACTCACATACGTGAAGACGATGGAAAATCAGCCTGTTGGTACTGAAACACTGAAATACTCTCAGCCAGTTATTATATATTCATGATCCCAATACCTCCAGTGCTTCTCCCCTCTCCCAGCCACCAGGAAACTCCCCCAAACCTAGCAGTTGGCAGAGCAGGGTGCCTCCAGACCCCTCTGCCCTCCTGGTAGAATTCTACTTGGCTGGAGACCACATCATATGAGCTCTTAGAGATCTGGAATATCCTCTCCGAATAAGCCACTCATAAACAGTATGATCACTGATGAATCCTCAGAAAAATAGAGTCTAAGAGGCACAAGGTGCCTCACAGAACAGTGCCTGAGCTGCAGAATGTGGGGGACCAACCCACGCACCACAGTCGAAAGGTCCCAACTAGGGCGTTGGTGTCGGCGCAATATCTCTAGAAAAGAAGATGGACAAGACGAACAAGACAGACAAGACAGACGAGACAGACAGCATGGATGGTGGTTGGTAAAGCCACACTTTATTAAGATAGCCAGGGTCGTATATACCATGGGTGATTACATCATTTCTTTAATGGTTACATAGTTCAAGGTCCTTGAAGACATGCTCCGGATAAGGTCATTCTTATCAGGACAGTAGTAAGTAACAGGATTAAGTCATTACAAAAGAGGAATCCCCTAATAATAGTCTGGCTTTAAACATAAGATAAACCTGAAGAATTCTATGAGGAGATATACATTCCTTGAGGCCCTTCATCAATTATTCAAGGGTAAGATGCTGATCCTTTTATAAGCAAATCTTTTGGCTGAGGATTATGTTCACTCCCAACAGCAGACAAAGAACCAGAAAATAAAGTAAGGGAAGGTCACTGACTGACCCAAGTTGATTCAAAGCCTAAAAATATATATCTCTTTACAAAGCAGTGAGAAAATCATAGGATGAACAGAAGCCACATGTGCGGCCCTAGAGGCCAAATATTGTTTGAGGGTTATTATTGCCTACTGGGCCCCAACATATCCCCCCTTTTTACTTAAAAGAAAATAAAATCAACAATAATAATTTTTTACCCTGTAAAGGGCAAAGGGAAGGAGAGTTTAACCAATGTATGCCAATCTCCATAATTAATTTGGTAAGGGTCTCTTTTAGGGTTTTTAATATCTGGCACTGTCTGGTTTACAAAAGCAGGAATGACAGCCAATTTGTTCAGGATCCTTGGGCGTATGAGTTTAATACGCCTCCATGGTTCTTTCTACATGACTAATCTTAACAAAATTGGTGGGCCATCTAGTGGCCACTGGAAGACCCCCCATTAGAGTCTGGCAGCAGAGGCTTAGGCTCTCCTTACCCTTTGCCATGTTAAAATTCCATGCCCAGATTAGAGGCAATTAATACCAACAGAACATCTTATCTTGTAAGAGGAAAGTTAGCGCAATCAGGAACTTTTGCTGTTTCCCCAGCTTTCTGGGGCGACATTTGTCAGTCCAATGGCAAAGAAACAGAACAGCTCATTTTATGGGACCGATGATTCCTCAAGCTTCTGCCGTGCTAGACCAGCCAGCTTCCGGGGTGTGGCTGGAGCAGGGCTGGAGATCTTATCTCAGGAGTCAGAGTCTTTGAAGGTCAGTTTAAGCTGATCGACTGGATCTGGGTCACCTCACCAAGTTGAGGGTTTTTTCAGTCAGTCCACTTAACTCCAGGGAGATACCTGAAGCCTTAATAGAGGCTGAACTTTTTGTTTAGTTGCACATTTGTGAATTTCCACCTTTAAGTCTTTGGTGTGACCCCCATTACAAATCTGAGATCCATTAACAAATATTCAAAGGCACTCAGAACTAGAATTGCATTTACAGTAGCGCATTGCTGAAATAGTTGTTCTCTCTAAATAACCTCCATAATCAGAGATAGCCAAATCGAAACTAATGTATTGGTGGAACGAGTCCATCCTAAACAACCCTGGCCTAATTATTTACATAAGCTCAGCAAGAATCAAGACTGTTCGTGAGGATTTTTTGAAGTCTGCTTTGCTGGGTCCCTTTTATAAGGAATCTCCAGGTTGAACTTTTAATAGCCATTCTAGGCCAGAAGCCGAGCCAAGCCAGCACTTTCCATCCAATAGGCCTGCAATACCTGTTAAACTGGGCAGACTCCTCTTCCTGAGGGACCCAACATATGCCGAGGTTCCTGCACCTGCCAGGAAGTGACCTTCTTTACTCACCTGGGGAGGCTGCTGGGAACTCTGTGAGCAAGGTATGCAGCCAACATTTCCACGAGGCTTTATGGCTCCATGTTCCATAGAGTCAACCTTAGTTCCTTAAAGCTGTCAGGCCATCTCTGAGCCTATGCCTGACTCTCGAATAGGACATTCCAGTCAAAGCTTTGGTCAAACAACCAGTATTTCCAGTTGGTGTCCTACTATAAAATGAACAGATTCTTATTGAACTTATGCAAACAATTGTAATAGCCATGAAAGAAATATTCACTGAGTTTTTGAATTTCAGATGGTTTTAAGTAGAGAGAAAAGTTGAATGTTCTAGACAAGCAAACACTTTTACATTTCTGAATATCACAGATATTTTAAGAGAAAGTTTCCTAATCTGGATAAGCAAACATTAAAGGACCAATAATGTTTCCAACAAGAGTTACAAAACCCTAATTTGTATCAGTTCACTTAATCCTATGTTCCTAATTCTTGTTCAGCTTGAATGCAGCTTTTAGCTCTGGAAATTTCTACCCATTTTAGTATTAATCTAAAAGATGTCAAATACTGCATTTGTCCCAAAACTCCTTATTACAACTTCCCTCGAAGAAGAAACATGTTCTATGAAAAAATCTGGAAATTTAGTGACACTTATATTTTGATTACTAAAGGTGTTAAGTAATGATCTTATACCAAAACATTAAGACTTTAGGGACTGCAAATATATGTGAGCAGTTGTAGCATTTACCCATGTAATAATATAACTTAAGGTTTGCCATTGTACAGCAGTGCTTTTTCTAGGACATAATTTCCTGAGTAGTAAGAGTTAAAGTCACATTTTTTGGTAAGTTATTGACAGAAGAAGCAGTGTGTACTTTCTTAATCAGTGTAACAGTAGAGACAGTAACAGCAGTAATAATAGAAATCAATGCAGTTATTCCCAAATATTAAGATAACAATAAATCTCTCTGGGCGAGACAATTTTTAATTTAAGAGTCGCAGAGCTTTGATATTCGATTGAGAGCGAAATCATGTTATGTGAGGGAGTTGCCTGTTGCTGATACTCAAATCAATTATCCCCATTTCTCTGCTCAAGTTCTTGGTGTTTTTTCTTGACATAGTTTGGGGACGGGTCTGACGATGTCTCTTTTCAAAGCAATGAGAAAATCATAGGATGAACAGAAGCCACATGTGCGGCCCAGGGGGCCAAATATTGTTTGAGGGCATTTTTTGCCTACTGGGCCCCAAGAGCAGAACACACTGTTCCACTCCCCATTGTATGCAGGCTTTGAGACCTTAAGATCTTTAAATATTTGAATCCTACAGAATCTCTGAGTTTGATTTCATGCCCACTGTCTTAGTCAGTTCGGGCCGCTATAACAAAAATACCATAGACTGGATGCCTTAAACGATAGGCAGTTCTGGAGGCTGAGAAATCAAAGTTCAGCATGCTGGAGGTTTGATATCTGGTCAGAGCCCGCATCCCAGTCTACAGCCAGCCACGTTCTCACTATGTCTTCACATAATGGAGGGAGTGAGGAGGCGCTGGGGGGGGAGGGTCTCTTTTATGTGGGCACTAATCCCACTCATTAGAGCTCCTCCCTCATGACCTCCCAAAATCTTGGTGATTACGTCCCAAAATCTTTACCTCCTACTATTATCACACTAAGGGTTAGGTTTTCAACATATAAATTTTGGGGGACTTTCATGAAATCTAATGAGCAGACATTCATATACACTAGGGATTGTCAGTTACAGCTGTCATCATGAATTAAGAAATGGTATTCTGGATTTATGGACGAGTCTTTTGAAGAGCTCTCTCAATATTGGCAAACATCCTAAAGTCAGATCAACTTAAAACAATGACAAGCTAGAGATCCTGAGATTGTGTGGCTGAGGCAGCCTCTCTGCCTTGCTGAACTCACCATGGCTAATGCTGCCCATTTGGTTCTCATGGGAGGAGCCAACACTCTCAGTGATCCTGTTCTGCTCACCATTGAAGAAGCAGAAGTGAGGAGCATGGCGATGAAACCAGTAGAGCTGATGGCACCAGGAACTCAGCACAGGCAAGAAGGAGAACCAAGCTCTTGACCTTTCTCCTCTCTATGACCACTATTCTGAAAAACAAACAAACAAGCAAACAAATCACAAATATGTTCTACACTAGCAGTCTCGACTTCCTCTTTCTGTTCTGATTCTTTATTTTCACTTTATTTATTTTACAGAAACCACTTTCACCAAGGTCATAATACAGCAAACTCGATTACCTACTTTTAGTTTTCTTCCAATGTGTTATCTCCTCAGCTTTGAGAACAGAGATGTGTCTGGTTCACTGTATTTTCACCAGTGTCTATCACGGATCACAATGACTGGTTCCCAGGAAGCATTAAATACATTTTTACCAAAAGAATGAATAACTCTATAACGCTCCTTATTAACAAAAACCATTCTTTTTGTTGTGTGTGTGTGCTCCCATAGCATTTTGTCATAAGATCTTGTATCGTCATTTATATTTACTCGTCTGTGTTCCCACAGAATTGATCCCACCACTGTGTCTTGTACAACTTTGTATCCCAGCCTAGCACAGGGTCTGGCATATAATAGATGCTTAGTAAAGGTGTATGGAACAAGTTGGTGACTGGTGCTGATTTAGTTACTCCAATAATTTGTAATAAATCACTCCAGGATGTAGTGGCTTAAAACAATAATTCCTTATTTTCTCTCATGGTTTCTATTTTGCCAGGAATTCAGGAGGAGCTAGGTTGGATAGTTCTCATTTTTGGAGGGGACCGTGCATTCAGGTGGCTGTGGTCAGGTGTCAGCTAGAGCTGTAGGAATCCGAAGGCCTGGCCGCAGCTGGGGGGTCCGCTTCCAAGGTGCCTCACTCACTTGTCTGGCAAGTCTGTGCTGCCTGTTGCCATTTCTGGTCCTCACTGTGTGAGCCTCTCCCTAGGTCTGCTTGAGAACCCACAAGACAAGGAGGCTGGCTTCCCACAAGCAAGTGAGGAGATTAATGTGGAAGCTGTGTGCCTTTTATGACCCAGGCTCAGAAGTCACATGTTAACATGGTCACCATACTGGTCACACAGGGCCGGCCCTCATTCGATGTGGGAGGGGATTTCTCAAGGTCATGCCTATCAGGAAGTGAGGATTATTAGAGCTATCTGGGAAACCAAGTAGAATAGATGATCAGCCATTAGAAAACAGAATTTCAAACTGAGACAGAGACTCTGTGTAGGCACTCTTCTCAAGGGAGTTGTAAGCTATGAAGCCAGGAGGAACCTTGTTGCTGAATAGGATGGCCTCCTGGATGGACTGTACCTCTCCTTGCCACACACGCCCACGCCTCAGTTGTTTTCCTGGTGGAGTTGCTGACGGTCTATGGGGAATTACTCTTTAACCCCACCTCCCCAACCCCCCAGACAGCATGCCCATCTCACAGAAGGCAAAAGCAGTCACTGGGGTTGGTTAAGGCTTAAGCAACTTACACTCGTCTTTGGGCAGGAGCATGACTTGGTTTCTCTGATATATTGAGGCTGCTATCAAGTCCTGGAATAAAGTGCCAAATGCTTGCCTGTGGGTCTCTCAGCATCTCAGGGCTCAGTGACAGCATGTCTGCTGGTTCTGATATGTCCCTGTTGGGGCACCTGTGCTCTGAGTAGCCTGGAGGAGATCCCTTCCTACAACCTGCATCTGGGAGTCATTTCATAAGATTAAAAGTAACTGTAGAAGAGAAGGGCAGGAACTCAGACGAAGCCTGGAGAAACCCATGAGAGTCACATATTCCTTGGCTGTACATTTAATGACAAGCACCCTTCTGAGCTGGGCCCAAGTTCAGAATATGTTGACATATTCAGTTACTATAATACTTTTAAATGATCAGATAAATTTAAGGGACCAAGAACACAAATTATATGAAATAATAGCATATTTAATAGCAATTAGAAAAAGGGATTGGGGAATACGTAACTATATTCATGGAAAATAAACAATAACTTTAGAAGTGATAGGTAAAATTTCTTCTTACTTTTCCTTTTTTGACTGAGGTCAAAATTTCTGTATTACATAGTGTTTATACTAATTTTCTCTTAAAAGTTTGAATGCTTTGTTTTATTTATATGTGGCTAGAAAATATATTTTCAGTCTCTTTTCAGTATAGCATCTTAAATTGAATACAAACCCTAAAATATGGATCTAAATGCTGCTGAATTGTCCAAATAAAGACTCCCAACAAATGTTATTATTGAACAAATGTTATTCCTTTTTCAATTTAAACATGGCTCTATTTTTAGTCTACAGGCTGAATTTATTTGCTTAGTTATGCAAATGATGGTTTATTATCAAATTCTTGTATTAATTTCAACTTCTTTCCACTGATATCTTAGTATATGCTAATGCAATACTCAAAAATTCTATGAACTTTTCCCTTTCTTTATTTAATAAGTTTAGTGTGATTAGTACAAAGAACTCTAAGCTGTGAAAATACTCAGTATTGGATATGAATTTAGAGCTGGCCTTTGAACCGTAAACTATTTCTTAGGAATAAATTAGTCGTTTAAAAATGTTAACTTCTCTTAGGGAACCACCATATTGCAGGGATTGTGGAATGTTCCTTTTTTTCACATTTAAATATCTCTGAAATAGGATGCATCTTAGAGTTGATTGCTTCTTAGACTCCCTAGAATACAATACATTATTGCTTCAGGATATTAGCCAATACTCCAATGGTCTGAAAAAAGCTATGGAAGACACCTAATGAATGTAGCCTGGACAGTCCAACTTCTCAAGTGTGCTGAGGATGTCAATTATTTACTCCCTACACTTTTACTTTACTACAAAATCATAAAAACAACAAAAACTCCTATCAAAAATAGTGGAAATAGAGTTGCTTTTGATAAAAGAGGGTAATTTTTTTTATATAACACTGTTTTTTTTCCCTCCATAGGTCTTATGTTCCTGGGAACTACTGAGAAGTTCATTCTTAAGGTTGGATAAAATGGCCTTTGATCTACTCTTTCCTTTGAAAGGCTCTTGGAGGAAATTATATAACAATAAACCTTCTTAACATCCTTAAAACACAATTCACTACAAAAAACAATTTACTATAAAAACAATTTAAGATATGTCACATGTGTCTTGTGTTCTATTTTTAAAAGTTTAGTTCCTAAAGCACCAGTTGCTCCTAACAATGGCCTCAGCCTGCAAGGACATAGCTGGAACTGTGACAAGGTTGAAAAGTGCTTACACTGGAGCATGGTCAGTATCTGTTATAGATCAGGTAGGTTCTAGATACAGGGAATTATAAGTTACACTTTATAATAAGCCATTGTCATCGTAGTTTCTCTTTGTCCCATATATATTTATACTCTTGTTAAATTCAATACTCTGTAGATACATTAAATAGTGATTAGACATGTACTGATAGATTAGTATCTACCTGGCACTGGATGTGTTGAATATTGTACATAAAGCATAGACACATACTTCTTTAGTGTCAATGCAGGAGTGTTAAATACTCCCAAAAGTTGGGATGATGAAAAAGTTTAGGTTTTCAGGTAGGGTAATTTCTATGTGCAGAACCAAGAGATGACTGACCTCCAGAATTTTCTTAAATATATAGACTGGACACAACATGATCAATAATGGCTCTAAAATTTTAAAATTATTACTTTAGGTTTTGGAATACCTCATGTAAAATTATGTTTTTAGAAAATATAATATACAGCTCGGCACAAAATCTATAGCCCTGAAAATTGATATTTTTGCCAAAAGGTAAAAAAAAAGGTAAGGGTTTAATTGTAGCAGTTATATATACAAACACATATAGACTTGTGCAAATATTGTGCCATCATCTACTGCTGTAAAAATTACTGCAAAATTTAGTGACTTAACACATCAGTCACTTTATTGTATTTAACTATTTTAAGGATCAGGAATTTGAGCAGGGGTCTGCTGAGTGGTTCCTTTGTTCCACACAGCATCGATGGAGGTCACTGAGAGGTATTCAGTTGGAGCATGGTCTGGTCTGGAAGATCCAATAAAAGCTATCAGGCTTCAGCAGGGGATGCTGGAAAGCAGGGCTCAGCCAGGACTAGTGGCTTAAAGACATTCACAGTGGCCTTTCCAGCATGGCAGCCTCATAACAGTTAAATTTCTTATGTGGCGGCTCAGGGCTACTAGAGTATATTCCAAGAAAACTGAGTAGAAGATGCAAGTTTCATTGTGGCTTAACCTTGAAAATTCAGGGTAGTCTATCTTTGAAAATCCTCCATATTCTAATGTTCAAAGCAATCCACTGAGGTCAGCCCCAATTTAAAGGGCAAGGAATTAGACTCTATCTCTCAATAGGAGGAAAGCAAAGAATATGAGGCCAACTGTAATCTACATATAACTAGACCAACTGATGGAGCACCTGGGCACAGCAATTATCCCTAAACTCCCTCTGTCTGGAATGCGTATGGCTGGATGGACAGCATTTACTTCTGCAATGTGGTCTGGTTCTCTGCCAATTGAAGATGAATCCAAATCCCCAGATATGAGCAGTTGGATTCATGTGTTCTACTGCTGCTCCATTTTTTCTTCACTGAGCCATTATGATTAAAAAAAAAAAAAAAGGCTTTGTGTGTGTCTTTTTTTTTAAAGTATCTATTATTTATTAGTTTTAGAGCTTTTTCCAGTCATGAACTACAGAAAGAGCTGCAAGGCACCCCAGGGATAAAATACGGTCCTATTTTATGGATGAAATTTAGGTGTAAAGTAGCTATGTTACCTGTCCACGGTCCAAACTGATTAAAGACAGAGCCACAGCCAGGATCTCCTGCAGCATACTTGAAGAGAGGCAATCCTGATTTATCTGTAAAATGGGTACCCTATTCACTTGATTTCTTCCTCTAGAAATAGACCAATGGCCTTGACTCAGTCTCCTATTTTATCATGAAATATTTAAAAAGAAACTACTTACTTCAAGTGCACCAATTTATAAGATATAATCTTATATATATCTAAGCTATTTTCTCAGGTCCTAGTCAATAAATGTTTACAGAATCCCTGCCAAGTTGTGGTATATATACAGACATGACTGCTTTCAAGAGGCTTTCTTTCCAGTTAGAAAGCCATTACACAAAGTTTACAGTAGCCACTTTGCTCTGGGACACCGAATTGATCACGCTATCTTATCTTTATTTCTAGAACACTTCCCTCCTTTCATTTACAGAACAGACCAAGAGGCCTACGATTCTGAGTTTTTATTCTACTCAGAGCATAGATTTGGAGTGGGTGATAGTAAAACAATCCACAGATCAATGGAGAAGTCTAGCTATTACTGCTCCTTTTGTTTCAAGAGATGTTTGCTCACTAGATGAGGTGACAGATAGCTTTGACTTTAGTCCATGGGGACTCTAGGTGGCTGCCCTAAATACCTACAGCCGCGGTAGCTGGGATTTTCTGTTTAAGTGGTGCCCGTCACCATTAGCTTTTGTCTTCTGCTGTGGCTAATTTATCTTTCTCCCGGACCAGCTAGGAGAGGGGAAGGAGGTGTGGACAGGACTGGCCTGCAGACTGTGAAAACCGCCTTCGACATCACGTCCACCCCAGCCCCAGGCTCCCAGAGCTGGGCGGGACCACTATTCCGGCTCAGCTGGGAGGAGCCCCAAAGCTAAGCGTGTGCCCGGCCCCGGGTAGGGGTGGAGGGGGCGGGTGAACCGCTGTTCCCGATACTTCCCTGGAGACGTCAAAGGCCCTGAGAAGGCAGGCCTTCCGGGAGGGAAAGGGGACAGGGAGGTGTGTCCCCAGGACTGGGGCTGGCAGCCCTCGGGCCGGGTGGGGGTGGGGAGAGTGGCGGCGGTTCGCTCCCCAGGGCTCCGGACCCGCGCCGGCTCCCGCGGGTGGGGAGGGGAAAGGAACCAGATGGGCGGGTTCAAGCGTCGGCGG
>NC_043706.1:61922770-61942363 GCF_006229205.1 Suricata suricatta
TGGGGTCTGCATCTATTAAAGTATGGTAGGAGGCCCCCATCCGGAGTTAAAATGCCACAGTTCTTACCCTAAGTAAGGCCTTTCAACTGAGGAGTTCAGCACACTCTTCAAAACTCTTGTATCACCCAGCGACTTGTTGATCCGACTGTGCTTAAATCCTCTGGCTAATACAATTTGAAGGAGCGGTTAGTAAAGAGGTAAATATCCCTCCTAACCTCTGATGGACTGAAAATAATTCACGAGACTTAAAAAGGAGGAACTGTGTAGCCAACCCTCTGGAGAAGGGCGCATCCTGGAGGTACGTTAGGGTTTGTGGTTGTGCATTAGGCCCTCCCCTTTATCAGCTATGGGGGAATGAGACTGAAAAAAAATGGAGCTCGAAGTCAAATATGACCATAGGGTACTTGGGTGGAATAGAGAAGTTACTACCTAAATATTGCAGCTAAGGCTGCCTCCTTAGTCTGGATGATCATCTCTGTTTAGGTGAGTAAAAGACAAAGTCCTAGTGCAGGCCCTATGCTAAACACATTATTTCAATCACCTGCAATTTTGGGGGTTGGGTGGGAGTTGCTGTTTTTAATCCCCATTTTAGACAAACCTGATGCGTAGAGAGTATGAGAAGCTTGCCCAAGAACGCTCAGGGAGAGAATGACGCAAACTCAACTATGGCTGTGACCAATGTGGAACCTTTAACCTGTGGATATTGTGATAGTCCCCCTGCCCCTTGTGTTCTGGGTGGCTGATGGGTCATTTTGAATTACAAATTCAATCCTCAAAAAGTATTAGAGGCTGGGTTCCAGTTTTTCCCTTTTTCTTGTCTTCCAGTTAAGTAACCTCAAAGAAGTTTGGGCTATCAAAAAATTCCAGTCCAGGGTCAATCCAGCTAACCAGGTCCCTCTATATAAAACAATTTGATATGTAATGTGTCAGTTAGTTGCGACCCCAGGAAATGGTAGACCGCAGCAGCCCTCCCTTTTCCCCTTTAGTGATTATCTATTTTTCTTGTTAGTGTCACCATTTAACTTCTTTAAAAAAAAAACTCCTTTTTAATTTTGCTATTTGACTATGAACTCTATTTGTTCGCGCTCCCCATAGTCATTTGCAAGAACTACTGGAACTACCTTTAGAATATATCCCAGTCTGACTACATCTCACCTCCTTCACTGCTGTACTCCTAGTTCAAGTGAATATTTAACAAATAATGGTGCCATTAAGTAAGATGTGTAAGTCTAGGGGAAAAGCATCATCAGAGGTTGAATCCAGAATTCCCCTGAATTTTGTATCCTATTGGACATCTACGTGGAGTTCTTAACTATATCGATGAATGTAGCCTTAGTCCAGGACTGCGGTCATCAGTCTGTTGGTGGTGTGAAGTCATGGGAGATAATGGGAGATATGTGGTCATTAAGGAGTGGTGAAGACTACTCCTGACACTCCTCAATTTGGAACCTATGAAGAAAAGGAGGAGCCAAAGAGAAGGCTGACAAGGGACAACCAATGAGATAGGAAGAAACCAGGAGAGGTGTGGCATCTGACAGTGTTTCAGGAAGGAGGGAGATACCTCACTGGCCCGGTGCTGCTGGGAGGCTGTCAGAGTTCAGCACTGAGAAATGGTTTGGTAAAATGGAGATTAGTTAGTGACCATGAAACAGCCATTTTGATGGAATGGTAAGGATGAAAACCTGATTGGGGTGTGTCATGAGGGAAGAGGAAGAGGCAGGGGTAATGCACAATTGTTTGGTGATACTTTACCAAAATGGGAAGCAGAGCTAGATATGGATCTGTATTTGAGGGGGGATTTGGGTCAAGGAAGGTTGTATGTTTAAGATTAGAGATTCTACAGGTTTATCTGCTGAGGGGAATGATCCAGAGGAGCGAGAAATTTTGATCATGCAGGAAATAGGAACAATATATCAAGGAACAAAATCCTTGACTGGGCAGGTAAAAGGGGACAGGATAAAGATTCCAAAAAGAGCAGAAGCTGGAGGAACAAGGACAGATGCTTGCAGGTTCGTACATTTAGAGGTTGGAGGATGCAGTCATTCTCATGATGATAATCCTGAGAAATAGGTAGGACATGAGTCATTATCTTTGTTTCACAGATGCTAAAACTAAGATTCAGTTAAGTGGTTTGCTTAAGGCCTCACAAATAAGTAGCAGAGTGAAGACAACTCAAGTCTTGGGCTGTTGACATTATACCAAGGTTTATAATGCTCCTTCACTTTTAGTGGAGCTGAAATGGATTCATGCCTAATTAGTTGGACTTGCAGCCCAGAGCCTGAGATTCCAGGTTATGTGCTGTCACTGAACTTGAGGGCCTTGTTGAACTTCTCTGAGCCTTGGTTACCTTGTTTCTAAGATGGAAACATTAATATCTGCCATCCAGGTGTATCATAAAAATCAAATAAAATAATATACATGTAAGTGCTTTGTAAATGGAAAAGTGCCTTCTGTACAAATGTAAGATGATGATTCATATGATTGTAGCTCAGGCTAAATAGATTCAGAAACTTGCGAGGCAGAGCTATTTTGAAACGTGTGGCAAGGACCAGAATTTAAGCCTTCCCTTGCTTATGTAACATGACAGAGTAGCTAATGTTAAACATCAGAGGATTTGGTGTTAAAGTAAGTATCTCTATACTTGTAGTAATAGTGAGAATCACACCACTTCAATGTGTGAAAATTGCTTGGAGGATGCTCATCTGTCAACACAGATGGGGGTGGGGGATGATGAGAAAGGGATTTGGGGGGCGGTGAAGCTCTTAATGAATGTTTAGACCTAAACTTTGTCTTCTTTTTATCATTGCATGACACGGGACACAAAGCACTTTAGTAATACATTATGACAGTACTATAGTTAGAGAATTTCAACCTATTATATTGACCTGTATCTTACACTTTTAAAATCATTCACGGTGGTGAGAACTTTTAGAATTTAAATAGTATAGATGAACTACCACACATAAGTTACTACAATCTGAAGTTCATTCCATTTGAGAGCTTTTACTGCTTTGTGTATAATAAATTTACTAATTTATGTCACATGTGTTACACTGAATTAACAGATTATTCATGCCTTTGTGTACTTTTTATGGTGCAATCAAGGATGGAGTTTAGAAAGCTATTTAGTTTGTTTTAAAAATCGTCTTTTCCTTTCATGAGTTTTATTTGCCTTCTGAGTTCAGCTAAATATTGCAAATCAATAATAATTTTTTGTAGAGTTGATGTATTATCTTAACAATTTTTTAATATTATGTATTCTAAAATAATTTTGGTCATAGAATCAACTTGTGTAACCTCTGGTAAGGTAAATGTCTTACATTCATTTTGAGTTCAGGTTCTGATGAGTATTAATCTAGAACATTTGGCCTCCACAGGCTTTTGGTGAATAACACAGTTTTTTTTTAGTGAAACACTTTATGCTAGTAGGCATCATTAAAAGAAAATGTATAATATTGTCATTATTCTGAATAGCTTGACCCTTTTCAGGCTTTCCTTATGGATGTTCATTATTTTAGGTGGTCTTAGAAATTTCTCAGTGAAGTTGTAATGCTTCAACATGTAAATGGAATTTTATTTTTCATTTTAGGGTGGTGATTCCACTGAAGCAACTGCCAAACCAAAGAGAAGCTTTTATGCTGCGAGGGATTTGTACAAATACCGACATCAGTACCCAGTAAGAGTATAGAATGTTTTTTCTAAAATGTAAAATATTTGCCTTCTGTTTTTGTTATTTTGTGGTGCTGGTGAGCACACATGCAAGAAGGGTCCTTGTGTCTTTTTATATGTCCATATGCTAGAGATTGATGTATTTTTTTCCTTTAGCAGAACTTCAAAGATATCCGATATCAAAATGACTTGAGCAATCTTCGTTTTTATAAGAATAAAATTCCTTTTAAGCCAGATGGTGAGTAATCTGCTCTCTTGGTAAAAAGCAAATGTTCAGTAATAACATACACCTAGTTATTCTTTGCTTATTCTGTGGTCAGTGTATTCTTAATGCATTTGTTCGTTAGGCTGGCTTGACTCTGCTGTGTTGTCTAATGTGTTCCCAAAGCCCCAAAGGGTTGTGAATATCCACTTGGCAAATTTCAGAGGAATAACTATGGACTAGCGATACCTTCCCATCACTTGTTTGCAGAGGCTCTTGTCTTAAAGGAAGTGGGGGCCACTTTTTTGAGATGGAAAGAGATGGGATTTATAAAATCATAAAGTACTAGATTATTAAGAAACCTTAGAGGAGATCAAATTAATCTTTTTTTAAAGATGAGGTCACTGGGTCTTAAGGCTTGAATGACTGACTTGTCTCGTGACTCAATTGTCGAGTTGGGTCTATGCCACACCCCCAAATTTTTTAGAACAGAATAGAAAAGTAGTACTTATATTAGAATGGTCTTTCCTGTGGGTTTTCAGAGTCAGGGGTCAGGGAGCCCTGGCAGTCCCAGTGTTGTGTTCCAGCATCCTGCGAAGAGAACTACAGAGACACTAGATCTCCGTCCGGCCCTGCCAAATAAACTGCCTTCTCCTTCACAATTCTACAAGTGCCCTTGTAGGATCTTTTTAAAGATTCTCCTCCTATAGGGAGATGATGCATCCACTATGGTAATATGCATATTCCACCAAGGTACCATGCTGTGGTTCATGATGGGCATCCTAATTTTATCCAGGTCAAACCAACAAAGCTGGCTTCTCTCTTTGCCCTTATCTCTGTGAAGTGGCCAGATGGCCCTGGCTTCTGCTCTTTGCTCTTAGTGGAATCAGAGCCAAATCCACAGCCAAGTGAGTCAGGGAATGCGGGTCATAGACTGCAAAGCTTTCCAAGTAGCAGGATTGTGCATTCTTTGGTGAACGAACTGGAGGAAGGCTATCTGAAGGGTGGATGGAGTGTTGAGAGCAGGAATTCTCCGTACTATGCACTGAGAGATACACCAGTTAGGAGTCAGGGGTTAAGAGCATTGCTCCGATGGCCAAATCCACTTGTCTTTAATTTTCTGGTGTCCCAAAAGTTTGCTCAGACTTGGGAGGAAACCTCTAGATAAAAATGCTCTGTTACATTTCCTAATGATAGAAACATACTGTTTTATTTACTAATTGAAATAATATTAAATAAATGACTAGCGTTTAGGACCTGGGGGAAGAAAACCTTTGGAAGAAATGCAGTGATTGTTAATTTGACTCTGATTTGAATTTAATAAAATTCACGTAAAGGAATGCCTTCAAATATTAAAAACATTGAACATGACAGTATTTAACTGAATTATTTTTGTATTTCTAGTAGTGAATTTATTTTTGAGGAAGTAATTTAAAGTAATAAATTCAAATACCTATTAATTTTTTTATAATTTTTATCACAAAATTTATTTTGAAATAATATATGGTTGGTTTAGACTTTATCTAAAGTCATATAAGGGGCACCTGGGTGGCTCAGTTGGTTAAGCGTCCGGCGTCGGCTCAGGTCATGATCTCATGGTTCGTGGGTTCGAGCCCCACGTTGGGCTCTGTGCTGACAGCTAGCTCAGAGCCTGGAGCCTGTTTCAGATTCTGTGTCTCCCTCTCTCTCTAACCCTCCCCTGCTTGTGCTGTCTCTCTCTGTCTCTCAAAAATAAATAAAAAACAGAAAAGAAAAAAGAAAAAAAGTCATATAAAATGTTATTCTAGTTTATTATATAAATTACACCAGCTCACACAGTTTCCTAATGTGTGGGTGTACCCTTACACACACTTACACTTGCCAATAAGCATAAGCCTGCAATGATGTATTTTACTTGTGTAGTAGGAGGAGGGGTAGTTGGAAGGGAGATTATAGATGTAAATGGTTTTAAATTGCTGATAAAGCCAATAATATGATTCAAAAGCCATTTTTTAACCAACCTTTCAAGAGTAGGCCTCAACTACAAACTGGTGATACCTGAAAGAAACAAGAGTTATATTTAGAGAAATATGTTGTTTGTTTGTTTGTTTGTTTTTTCTTAAAATTAACTAACTGGCCACATAGTCAATTGTGAGGACCTAGATAGAATTTGAGAAGCAGGATTTTGTTAAACAGTTGACCCTTGAGCAGTGTAGGGGTTATGGATGCCAAACCCTGTGCAGTCAAGTATCTGTGTGTAACTTTTGACTCCCCAAACTTAACTGCTGATAGCCTACTGTTGACTGTAAGCCTTACCAATAGCATAAACATTTGATTAACACATACTATGTTATGTGATATGCATTATGTACTGTATTCTTACAATACAGTTCAAACCCATGTTGTTCAAGGGTCAACTGTAGTAAGTTTTTATGGGGAAACTATAAGATATGCTGAAGAGGGCTTACTGTTTGGAAACAGAAAGACCTGTGTTCTACTCCTACATTTACTCTTTCATTAGTGTGTGACTTTGAACAAATCACACAATGTCCTCATTAGTAAAATGGAGAGAATAGTACTGGTTTGGGAGAGTTCTGTGAAGAGTAAGCTGGATGATATATACTGTGTGTAACATGGGTTCTTTTTCTTCCAGTTTTCCTTCTTTCTTTTCCTTCTCCTTCTTTTGCTTCTCTCTCTCTCTCTCTCTCCTCTCACCTTTCTTTTATTCCTCTTTTTTTTTTTTTTATTCCTGGCCAAATTCCATTTTGATCCCATCTTGTATTTAAAGAACTATATGACCATCTAGAGCAGGGGTTGGCCAACTTTTTCTGTACAGGGCCAGATAGTAAATATTTTCAGGTGTGTGGGCCATATAGTCTCTATTGCAGCTACTCAACTCTACTATTGTAGTGTAAAATATATCAATGAATGTGCATAGCCATATTCCAATAAAACTTTATAAAACAGATGGCAAGCCGTAGTTTATCAACCTCTGCTTTAGAGTAACACTGTCTGATAGAGTTTCTGTGATTTCAGGTGCCATTGAGTTTTTAAAAATTAGGCTTATTACATAACTGACATATGGCTAAAGGTATTTTTCTTTTGAATGCATTATTTTTGTGGGAGGCCTGGGGTGGCTCAGTTGGTTAAGCATCTGACTCTGGATTTTGGCTCAGCTCATGATCTCACAGTTCTTCCGATGTCCCACATTGAGCTCTGAGCTGACAGAGTGAAGCCTGCTTGGGATTCTCTCTCTCCCTCTCTCTGTCTCTCCCCTTCTCGCACTGTCTCTCTCTCTTTCAAAACAAATAAATTAACGTTTTAAAAAGAAGCATTATTTTTGTGTGTTACAATTAAATTTCAGAGGTTTAATATAAAGATTGACTAAATGTTAAGATGCCTTCAACAATGTCCTAAATGTCTGGCTCATTTTCTAAACGCTTACTCTCTAGGTGTTTACATTGAAGAAGTTCTAAATAAGTGGAAAGGAGATTATGAAAAACTAGAGCACAACCACACTTACATTCAATGGTCAGTTACATTTATGTATCTTGAATCATGTCCTATTTAATCATGTATGTTTTTCAGATAGTATTAATGATATTATTTTTTTTTTAAAAAATAGGCTTTTCCCCCTGAGAGAACAAGGCTTGAATTTCTATGCTAAAGAATTAACTACATATGAAATTGAGGTAATGCAAGCTTATTTCATTTTATATGCAATGACCAAATAATATTGCTATTTTATTGTCCTGGTAACAATTGAATCATTTCAGCTGACTTTTTTCTCCCCCTTAGGAATTCAAAAAAACGAAAGAAGCAATTAAAAGATTCCTCCTGGCCTATAAGATGATGTTAGAATTTTTTGGAATAAAACTGGTTGATAAAACTGGAAATGTTGCTCGGGCTGTTAACTGGCAAGAAAGGTTTCAGCATCTGAATGAGTAAGTAAAGCCCCACAGAACACCAGGGGCCAGCATGTTATGTTTCCTTGGTTGGAATTGTCGGGAACATAGGAACAACTAACTAGTAGATGGACCCAGGAATTTGAATTCAAAAGCTAGTCTGAAATGCATTTTACTCCTTGTCCTGTCTAAAGCACAACAAAACAGCAACAAGAAAGAATGAAATGCCAGGTAGAAATAAGGCCATTTTGCTTCACAGCTGCTTCTTCCTGAAACCTCTCTACTGCCTAAAGCCAAGTGTGACCTCTCTTCCTCTTTAAGCATGTATCTTGGCATGTGTACGTAGTTCGTGTATACAGTTTCCCAGCTCCCCTCGGCTAGGCTGAGAGCTTGTGGTACAGTCTGTTCCTCAAGTGTGGTGCCTTCTTAGATTCAATCTATGATTCAAGCCTATGACATATAAAAATCAGTTTATAAGATGGAAATGGGCTTGTACATTTCTTAAAAAGAGGGAAAATTAAAATCTTTATTATTTAAGTAAAATCAAAAGCCCATTTTTGCTTAATAAATCGTAAAACCTATGAAGAGAATTTTAACATAGTTTATTTGGAATTGATTTGCTGCATTCTTTTGCCTGGATATTTATAACTTTCATTAATACTTATACACAGAGTTTATTTTTCTTAGTATTGTCTTTGTATGCAAACTGAATTTTTTTCTTTTTAATTATAGGGTGGCTTATGAATGCTGGACCATAAAACCAGCAGCTTTAAAGCATTAAAAAAAAATTTTTTTTAGTACATTATAATTAGCCAAACTGGGCATGTACTAAGAGAAAGAAAAAAAAAAAAAACCTAAGAAATTTTTCTTTGCTCAAAACAGTTTTGAGCATCAGTTAACTGAAATTTTTGGTGTTTTTGTAGAACTTTATCTTGCTTTGCTAAAATGAGTATAAATATTAATGTTTAAGTCTTCTTTTTACTTTATTAGTTATTATCAACATTATTAAAATGGTAGCTTGTACTAAAACACTGAAGATATGGGCATAAAGCTTTATGAACCTGACTGGAAGACCCATTAACTCATAATTCAAGTTAAATTTGATTTATATAGGGCACTTATAGCAGAAGTATATTACGCCTCTGCCTAAGCAATGCAGGTTGCTGTCTTTGGACAGAATTTCTAAGCACTTAAGTCACACTGTCAAAGAAAGCTGTGTGCAAGTAGCCTATTGACATGTAAGATGGTAAGCTATCATTTTAGAGAATCTCCATCCCCACCTTCTTGATTTTGGTTGGACTAGAAGTCTTGTTTAGTAACTGTTGAATTAATAAACACTGAACAAAATACATTTGCCAGCTTAAACCCTCCTTGGGGTTTTATTTTCATATCCTCTAACTGGCAGTTGGAAACAACCCTTCCGAGGTTTTAATTAAAATGATCTCTTGGCTTGGGTCAGGGGAAAGGAGCCTGAATTAACTGTAATATTCCCTGTGCTCCATTCACATCCTTTTCTTTCTGCCACCCACTGTCTCTCGTTTTCTTTCCCTGGGTGTTGCACAGAGCTTTTATTTGTGTTTTAATCTGTATGACATCTTGAGTTTTTTAGAGTAGGCAGGAAACTCAGTATATTTATAGTAACCCAGCAGACAAAAAAAAACCCAAAACTGAATGAAAGTGAAATGAAATAGTGTTCAGTGAATAAGTGACCATGACTAAAAGAAGTGAAATATTTTTGAACGTGAGAATACAAACATATAGACCAACCACTATTTCCAGTGTTATTTGTAATCACCTTAGATTACCGAGCCATATTTTAGACCCTGGAATTGCTTCTAACTTTTATCTTCAGTCTCTTGGTTCTTGCCTTTTGTGTGTTCTCTCTTCACCTACCTAGTCTTCCTGACTCTTTCAGGTCTATTTACCGCCCTTACTTCTGTCGGGAAGCCAGCTAATCTCATCTGCCTTGCACCCCCAAAGACTGCTTACAACATTAGGAGGGTTGTAGCTGGTGTCCTCTCTTCCTTTTTGTCTGTATTTGTGATATTTATTCCAAATCATAGTGACACACTCAATTTCTTTCTTGTATAATTTTGTTACATAATCCTGATTTTCATTCTCTTGAACCCAATGTAAACATTGGGTTGTTATGTACATATTTTATGTAATGTAAATATTTTAAATCAGAGCATGTATTGATACAGAAAAATGTATACAGAAATTTTATTTTGGTCATTCATCTTAAACTGGATGTGTGCAGTTGTGCTGGTCACATTTTATGGGATCATATAGCTCGTCTTTGGGATGTTTTAGGAAAAGTGTTCCTTCACTTTTCCATATATCTCTTTTTTATAGATTTATGAAGCAGGTGTTGCTCAAGAGTTTTAGCACTAAGTTTTTGGAGAGTATAAACCCCATACTAACCTAACACTAAGTCATCTCTGCTGTTAATGGCACATTGTCTTAACCTCATTCAAATTTGTGTTGTCTCAGAAGACTGTTACTTCTTAACTATTAAAAAATACAGATTCATAAGACTGAAACATATCTCTGCTGTGTTTTACCCTTTGGCCTCAAAGAGTTGAATGTTGAGATAATACTTTTATGGGAAACATCCAGAAGAATGGGGTGATAAAAATTTCCAGACTTGTCTTTTCCAGTGTTTATCTAGCCTGACTCATTAAGATTTTTGTTTTGTCCAAAGAAACTTTCTTATTAAAATGTAAGGCTATAGAACAACCCCCTTTTGTCCCTCAAGTAATTTAACATCCTTCTTCACCCTTCCCAAATATTTGGCTAGTTATTTGTAAGTGAAATGCTGTAACTACTTTTGGAAACCAAAGCAGGTATATACATTGCTTGTATAAAATTCAAAGTCTGATGTATAAAACAGATTTTAGGACATTAGAAATAAGTGGTTGTGTGTCAATACCGGGTAAATATGTGTTGCTGAAGACTCCTTTAGGATGTGGCCAGGTTTGTAAATGAGACAGCTATTGGCCTGGGATGTAGGGTAGTATATTATGAATTGTGATAGATAAGCTTGGAAAGCATTCATCCGGTAATGGCCTTAGTTAAGGGACAGAGAAGAGGTTTGTACAATTTGGGGAAAAAGGCATCTTTGGAGTCTGTGTCATTAGAAGCAAAATTTAAAAATCTCTGGGAAAAAGGAGGAGAGAGAATGAAGGCATGGATAGAAGGCAATTAGGTAATTAAGTGGGGATAGGTACATATGTGGTGGTCCTTAGTACCAAATTTAAATAATAACAATAATATTAATTTAAAATAGTATCTAATATTTTTTGAGTTCTACATGCCCTGCACATGTCTCAACTCATTTGATTCTTCTAAAAGTCCCATGAAATACTAGCCATTTCCCATTCTTTACAGATGAGCATACTGAGTTGAAGGAGAAACCATAATTTCTTATAGCCATAGGTTGCAGGGCCATGATATAAACTCCGGTCTGACTCCCAAGCCCATGCTCTTAACTATGTTCTGCTAAATAAGTCAGTTTTGCAGCCTTTGTCAGAATTGTTCCAGGAAGGTAGAGTGGTTTTTGTTAGTTACCTTATGATATGGTGGATTTTGCGGACACTGTAAATCATACCCTCAGCTGATCACTGATGTTGCATTTCTGTTTGGTATTAGTTACCTGTGGTGGGTACAGTACAGCAGGTGTCATTGCAAATAAATGCTCTAGTAGATCACATTCTCAGTGTATTTAAAAGTAAACAACAATTCAGCATCGTTGGGAATAAATTTTAGATCTATATCTGTCAAATATGAAGAACTAAAGAAACAAGAGGAATTTATATTCCACATTTAAATTTCACATAGATTGGCATTACAATGCAGTATAAGGGTTTGATCACTTCTAATTTATCCTTCCTGTGGTGTCTAATATGACTTTCAGTAAAATTGTAATGCATATTTCCGTGGCTTACAGTTCCCGTAAAAACTATTTTTCCAATACTTTTAATTCCCCTGCTTTCCTTCACCCGATTTTCCCCCTACATTTTATTCAATCCTCTCTTCCAGGTCCCAGCACAACTATTTACGAATCACTCGTATTCTTAAAAGCCTTGGTGAGCTTGGATATGAAAGTTTTAAATCTCCTCTTGTAAAATTTATTCTTCATGAAGCTCTTGTAGAAAACACTATTCCCAATATTAAACAGAGCGCTCTGGAGTATTTTGTTTATACAATTAGAGACCGGAGAGAGAGGAGAAAGCTCCTACGGTTTGCCCAGAAACATTACACACCATCAGAGAATTTTATCTGGGGACCGCCGAGGAAAGAACAGTCCGAGGGAAGCAAAGCCCAGAAAATGCCAGCCCCTCCCACCTCTGGTCATATTAGTCAAACTTCTATGCACAAAAAATCCAAGGACTCCAAAAATTCCTCCTCAGCTGTTCATTTGAATAGCAAAACAGCTGAAGAAAAAAAAGCGACACCTGGAGCGTCTGGAGAAGAGACAGACGGGCCGAGCGCAGAGTCCAGCAGTGAAGCCGCCAAGCCGGGAAACACAGAGGACGATAATGCTGAAAATTCAAATTCTCAACTGGAAAAAGCAGCGAGCCATCCCACAGAGAGGAAGGAAATTGAAGTTCCTCCTGAAAAAGATGAAGAAGGTGAAAATCATAACAAAGACTGTGAAAATCCTGGAAATACAGGCCCCCCTGATGATGGACTATCACAGTGAATTATGAGGACCCCCAAACCTGTATAGGTAAGGGAGGGAAAAACCTATACACAGTCTGTCCTGAAGAAGAGAGGTTATTTCACATTTTAGCCATCTGTTTGTAATTTCTGTTGTAAACAGTTTGTTGGTGGTTTTTTTATGTTGGATGATAATGAATTTAATATTTAGTAAAAAGTTTTAAGCAACAACCAATAAATGAATGTATTCTCTAACACTTTTAGGATGTGAGTTTTCAAGTTCTGTGCATAATAATTGCTTTTAAATTATTTCACTGTATATGGAAATAGTCATGTAGTATTTGATATATCAGATTCTTTTGGGAGATTACAGTCTACATGAAGGAAATGAAGAGGATAAATTTTGTTATATTGCCACATCATGGGCTAATTTATAGATTCATAAAGCTGGAAAAACAAATTTGGTCATTCCAAATGTATTCAGCAAGTGATTTGGACTCTCCAGTAGAACACCTCTTTATAAATTCTGGTGTGTGAAATGGATATTCTTAGGGAACCATAATTAACCCGTCCATGTCTTCGCCTACCCACTGTCCTTTCCTCTTTTCCTGTCTCTGCACTTGCCCTCATTTGCCATCTTTGTCGGCCAGCATGTGCATTTCTAGGGTACATTCAGGTGATCCCCTGTGCTGAAATTTAAATGGAACAGAGGGGCACTTTTAACTGCATTATATCAAGAATTTGCTTTTTTAAAATAATAAAAATGTTTTTCTATATTAAATGCTTAAAAACAAATTTTGATGCAGAAGTCCAAGAAAAGGATTTTGCTTTTATGGCTGTTCCATATAAATTCGGTGCTTGTTTCTGAATGCAAATGACTAAAGAATTAAAAAATAAGGAAAGAAAATATACATTTTAAAATAGCATGCTTCTTACACTGGTAACAAGGCAGTGGTCCCTAAAACCTTGACTATCTCAGTGTTCTGTGGGCTGTGAAGTTAGTAATACTGCTTAGTCCAGTGTATCTTTAAAAAAGAAGACAATTTGATATATCTTTAAATTGTCAAACCTTGAAATTGAGATTTAAAATTCCATTTCCTCAGTTTTAGCAAGCACTTAATATGTTAATACTGGTTAAGAGTAAGTAGTTTTACTTTCTGTAATATTATGACTAATATTACACATCAGAAAATAATCACTGTGCTGAGAACTTCAAAGCGTACCTACAAATATAGTTCAAGCAATTAGTAGGAAAAAAAATTCACTTTCATTTAGAGAAGAATTGGCCGTCGTGTATCTTCTGGGGTTTTAGATTCACTTTAACCCCCCAAAATTTTTACTGTGTTCTATTTGTTAGTCACATCATACCATCCTGTTACCTTTATAGTCGGGGGATTTCCAGCAGAGGATTTCTAGAAAATATACCAATAGTATGCCATTAGAAGTACGATTTTATTGTTTTGGAGTTTACATGAAGCATCAGAGTTGCTCAAACCGGAGTTTTTAATATATTATTAACCAAGTTATATGTCATATTCCAATTACTATAGAGCATCTTTTCATTTTTGGTGCCCAAAGTATCCCAATTTTTGCTTTCTACTGTTTTGTGAAGTGAGTATTAAGATTTGGAGAAACAATTCTGCCTTTGCATTTCAATTTCTTTTTTGTGTGGACCCTCTAATGTGCTGCTTGGAGCAGTGTCCCAATAGAGCTCAAAGAACAGTTTCGCAGGGTAAGATGAAAGTAGTGGTCACATTGAGCTGAACCGTAGGAACATGATTAATTCAAAATATCTTATCATGTTTGAATACATAAACAGGTGTTCAGACTGCTTTCTAAGTGCAAAATATTTAAAATTTGTGACCAGATATTAAAATATTAATAAACAGTGGACAGAGATTAAAGTAAATGAACATAATCTGAATTGCTTAGAAACTAGTGTATCAGAGCCCTTACAAGTAAAAACACTTCCTTCAACAATTTAACTTTTAAAATATTATTCATAATTAGGGTTTGATTAGATTGTATCAATTAATTTTAGAATATTTAGTCTCAAGGGAAAAACTGCCTGGCCTCCATTTATATAAACAGTGGCCCTTTCCCACGATATTTTTTTTAAATTCCATATTCACATGTAACAGTATGATTCCTACATTTAATCTGCAAACAATTTATGAGAGAATCCCTCAGTGGAGAACAAGTGAGAGGATGTCATTCCTTTTGCAGGTAAAACTTGAGTGTCTATAATATTTTTTCTATTAAGAATACTTTATAAAATTAATAGTTTTTTAAATAAGATCTATAGATACGTATTTATGTGGGTCTTAGATATGAGACAGCCCTCTGGGGTTGACTCCGATGTTTTGTATTTTTAAAAACTACGATATGCTTGCAGAAATTTACTGAGAAGCTGTTTTAAAAATGCAGTGAAGCATGGCCAAATAGCTAGAAACATTATTGAATCTTGCAAATATATAGACTCTTTTGTTGTACCTTGGACTGTGAAGATATAAACATTGGCTATTGATAAAATATTTACTTGCATTTCATGGCAGATGTTATATCGCTTGGTTAAGTCTAGTACATTTCTAATATTTTGTGCTTTCATATCCCTAAGGGGATAATATATGTGAAAGTATTTTGAAATACTGTAAAGTGATATATAATTATATTTCTGTACAGTAGAGAAAAACTTTATAACATTAACAATATTGTACCACTATATAGTTTCATGCTCCATCTCATAAGAAACACAAAAGA
Organism: Suricata suricatta; assembly: GCF_006229205.1. Lineage (NCBI taxonomy): Eukaryota > Metazoa > Chordata > Mammalia > Carnivora > Herpestidae > Suricata > Suricata suricatta. Next base: position 61,937,948 of record NC_043706.1, read on the forward strand.
ATCTTGATAGAAGCAAAAATGTGTCTGCTTTTTCTAAATCAGGTCTCGTTCTCAGTTAAAAATTATTTTGCATAGTTCTATTTTGAATTTTGATTTTGAGACTACTTTTTTTCAGCTTCGAAGAGAAAATAAATGTGCAACTCAGGAGTTACTAGAGAATTCTAAGATTTTTTTGCTGTGTATTAATGTAAACATGAAAATGTCATTTCATAGCTATCACAGGCATTGTGTTTCATATTTTGTTGTATAAAATTGCCTACTTTGCTTTTAGTTTTTATGCTTTAATCTGAGTGAAAATATGATCTGGTGAAAAAGGAAAAACAGTGCAATGTTATATCTGAGTTACTCTTTCAAAAACCATTTTAGTAAGTAAACGCCCATATCAAGTGGTCAAAAACTGGTTGAGGAAATAGAGGATATTTGGTTCATTTTTTTAAGTTAAATTTCCCAAGTTCATATCAGAGTCATGATTGGATTTATCTTGAGTAGCTAAATGGGCTATATATATATATATTTTTTTTTTTTGGTCTTTCTCTCTTTCATGCCAGTTTATGCTGAGTGGGGACCCTTTGTTATAGGAATGGTTTTGAAGATTTCTGTTTTGTCTCCCACTTAGAAAATTCCTCTTTGTCTTTTGAGCTACATGTGTTAGATAGAAGGTAGGCTGGGGTTAGACATGCTGGGATCGTTTCAAATGTAGGTGAGGTTGTAGAGAACAATGATGGGGTCAATGTCAGATCCAGAAATTAGGAGTTACAGATATCTACTTCTTTTAACTTTGACTTCCGTAGTGTTTGTCACAGGAACAGATTTGTGTGGGGAAGCTCCAGGGTGACAGTGAGCACTACCCTGCCTCTCCCTGTTCCCGTTCTCCAGCCCACCCAGCACATTGTGCTCGGGGACACACTGTGGTTTTAGAAATCCCTTAGTATTGAAGTTAATAATAGTATAGTTATAAATGTGAATGCCTGAAAGTGTCCAGATGTGCCTTAACTAATGTAGATGGTTTAAATTTTTACTCCATTGTAAAATCTTGCCATGAGGACCTTTCCAAACCATGAGTATCAGTTATTTTAATGAACTTACTTTGGTGCTTTTCATTTTTGAGAAATTTCTTTTTGTGACAATAACATTAGTTCATAAGGAAGTGTACTTTGCATAGTGTTCAACAGTGTGTTATATTTGACAAAAAGTGTTTACAGTAAGATTAACTACATTGTTACATTTATTTATGCTTTTGTTTGACTTTGCTACATGCTATGATTTTCATTTTAAACATTTCTTGGTTAAAATAAGTAATATTTGTCTGTATTTTACTTCTTGTTCTTAGCTGCAGATGGATGCAGAAATGGCATTCTATTAGAGAATTATTTAGAAGTTTAATTCCAGTAGATGGTTGGAGGAATCTGAAATTCATTTTCTTATTAGAAACATTTAAAAAGCACTGTTTTTGCCTTTTTCCCCTAGATTAGAATGTAATTTGTCATCTGCTTTTTTCCTGATCTGTTGAGAATGACTGTTTTGGTTATTTGTGGGAAATAGCTTCTTAATGTTTCTTTCTTGAATTAAAAGTTTTCATGTTAGAGGATACAATCAAGTGCTTTGCTTTATGGCTCAAACTGTGCCTGGAAGTAGAGTTCAGAATGGGGAGTAAAAATCAGGGGAGCATCTTGGTAAAGTGGAGCCAGCACTGGGCTCCCCAGTCTCTCCAGGCATGACAGGTCCTCAGGAGCCTCCTCTGGTTCAGGAGGGTGCTGAGCTTTATTGTCCCTCGTTTCTGAAGAGGATCGATTACCTTGGATTCCAACATAATTTTAATACATTATCAATTTTCCCAAAATATATGTTACAATTTGCTACCATTTTGCAGTTATGAAATTGTGAACAATTGGACACTTGCTATGTAAATTGAATCGTTCATAACTATCTTGGGAAACAATGAAATACCATTTCTGCCCACCCTTCCTCCCAGTTCTTCAATTGCAATTCTTTTAGGTTGCTCTTTCATAGGTATATATTTAAAAGTTTTTATAAAATGACTCAGTGTACATTAAAAATGAATCGAAAGGGAAAAGACGTTGATACTTGTTAGGTAAAAGACTCTTTTTAAACCAAAAATCTGAAACCTTATGAAAGTATATTTAAGCTATGAAGTTTATCATATTCTCATATGGCAGAGATTATAGAATAGTTTGCATTAATCAGAGAGATTAGTTATATAATAATCTTGGCCCTAACAGATGTTTAAGTTTCTGGTCAAATGAACATTATTTTTTTCAGTGCTGATAGAAAAATTTAGTTTCATGTGGAGAAAAGGAAACTATAAATGAAACAAAAGATTAGAAACAACAACAAGAAGCTTACTAGAGAAATAAAGATAAAACCAATTCTAAGTTTGTACAAGTGACACAATTATTGGAAGCAGATGAGGAATGATCCATAAAAGCTTTATGTTAGGGATGTGATTTCAGAATTAGCTGTTTTTGTGCATAGGTAGAATTGGTTGCAAATAGAGTCCCATTAATACTCCCTTTTAAACATGATTTATATCTGCAGTAAATGGAAACCTTTCAGTAGACTGGCATCAGATACCAAGTTTAATTTCTTTTTTTGCCAGTGTGTATCAATAGTTGGTGGTTTTACTAACAAGAAATTAAACGGGGGACTGGCTGAGATAAGACAAGATCAGTAATATGGTTGTCTCCAAATGAAGTAACTATTGCCCACACGAGAGTTGACAGCGTAGTAATTGTGAGGTATTACAATCAAGAGAAACAAATGAGAGCAAAGCGTTAGCTTACCCCTTGATAAGCATTTTCCCTCTTTTTATTAAAAGACCATGTAATTATTTCCTAAGTAAGATATTGGCTGTTTGTTAGTATTACCTAAGAAGATGGATGGCCAACTGGGTCCAGGCACTACTATTTCACTTTGGAAACTATTGTGTCCTTTGTTTTTTCAGTATTTCAGGAAAATGGGTATGATTCTTCAAAAGATGTGTGTTTCACTTCGCACATAAGTGCTGACTCTCCAGCAGCCGCTGGGTCTTCTCTGTGCCCTGTGTTCTACTGCAGTATGAATCACAGAATGCTGTGCATGTCTGTTCGTACCAATACCATGTGTATGTGGTAGGAGTTGTAACCAGTTTCTGGATCTGTATGGTACTATGAAACACTTGTTTTATAATTCTGTAATTGTATGGCAGTGTTATGCCAAAAATGTATAAAGAACAATAGTTTCCATTGCTTACTGCTGTAGTTTAAAATATTGTTTCTGAAATAAGTATTTAGAGTTCCTTTAGAGTAATTATTTTTAAAAAACTATTGCCAAATACACATCCTGTAAAATGAATAAAAGCCACTTCATCTTGTTTAACATTTTAGCATTATGTTAGAGTACATTCTATTGGTTTGGCATGATTAAAATATTTTTAAGTAGCTGGGAAAATGACTTGCTGTTTTCCTATGACTAGACATATATTTTTATGATTATTATATGAGCTCAATATTATTTCCTTTTATTTTGTAAAATAAATATTTTATTTTGAAGGGTGGAATCTTATTTACCTATGAAGTTATTTTTGTTGCAAGATTTTGGAGGCCAGGTCACTTGTATGTGTAAATACTTGGGTGTTTATTGTTTCTTTTTTGCTTTCTCTAATGCAGTGTTTCAAAAGTATATTTAACATAGATAAATGAAAATGAACAACCAATGGAGATGACATTTTTTCACTTGATATGGCTATTTGTTTTAGTAAAAATATAGTTGACACAAGGTTATGTTAGTAGTTTCAGGTCCAACATAGTGATTCAGTTTCTCTCTACATCATGCTGTCCTCACAAGTGTAGCGACCAGCCGGCACCATACAGAGCTTATAATATCATTGTATTCAGTCAAAGTTTTTTTTTTCCTGTTTATTTATTTTTTTAACATATGCAATTATTTTCCATCATTTACACTACAGTAAGTTACAATTACAGTCCAAACAGAAAAGCAAGGTAAAAAATCAAATCCCCAACATCTATTTCATGTCCTTAGACTTATACAGAAATTAGAAGGTTATGTAACAACTAGTTAATCACCTAATTTCACAGCTATCTGAAGTGGCGATTGTTATATAGCAGCTTATCTATGATACATTCAAGATACATGATACAATTTATTACTTGCCCATAAGCTAAAACACAGCCTACTTAATACCTTTCCTTAAATTCCACCTCTATACTACAATATACTTGAGGTCCATGCAAAAAAAGTAGCTACCTTTTTTATAGGAAATGGATGATTAATTCTTTGGTGTTGTAAAAGCAACTTCATTTAAACATAACCACCCCCACCACCAAAAAAAAGAAGAGGAAAAAAAAAAGTAATGAAAATAATAAGGGAAAATCCCAAGACACACTTCCTAGGGGGAAA
>NC_043706.1:61942463-62015135 GCF_006229205.1 Suricata suricatta
AAAGGTATCAACTATCCATTAGATACTGAATCAATTTTTCTTAAGCACTACTAACTGCTTGCTTTTCTTGAAGCTAGATCATTCTGAAAAATTCCTGTTAGACCTATGAGTGCAAACATATGGTATCTGTCCTTCTCTGCCTGACTTATTTCGCTTAGCATGACACCCTCAAGGTCCATCCACTTTCCTACAAATGGCCATATGTCATTCTTTCTCATTGCCATGTAGTACTCCATTGTGTATATATACCACATCTTCTTGACCAACTCATCAGGTGATGGGCATTTAGGCTCGTTCCATGTTTTGGCTATTGTCGACATTGCTGCTATGAACATTGGGGTACATGTGCCCCTATGCATCATCACTTCTGTATCCTTTGGGTAAATCCCTAGCAGTGCAATTGCTGGGTCATAAGGGAGTTCTATGGATAGTTTTTTGAGGAGCCTCCACACTGTTTTCCAGAGCGGCTGCACCAGTTTACATTCCCACCAACAGTGTAGGAGGGTGCTGGTCTCTCCACACCCTCGCCAGCATCTATCTTGATTTGTTCATTTTAGCCACTCTTGTCAGTCTAAGTTTTGATTAAGAAAAATTCAGTTGTGAGGTGAAAGCAAAGAGTTTGCTCTAGATAACACAGGACCAGCGTGGATGAGGAAGAAGATGAGCTTGGCTGCATTGATCTAGATAGGCAGGAAAAGGGAGGACGAAAGAACTTAGAATAGACTGTGGTAAGAGTCAGAGTGAAATGACATTGTGCATAATTGAGAAACTGTTAGAGGAAAAAATTAGCAGCCACAGTGGCTAGTGAGCATGATTTTAAGTGCAGCTTTTGGGATGAATTGTTTAGTAGGGAGGAATGCACACGAGCAATTATTGCCACGGGGGAGGCATGAACACATTGTGGTGATAGAGAAACCTTTCCCCCAAAGGGTAAATGTCTGTAGGCAAGGCAAATTCCTCAGAGGTTGGAGATTCTCGGTATAGTGAGAAATTCAAGACTGAGTGTGCATGTCTTTATGAACATAAAATTTAATATGGGAGAGAATTTGGAAAAAAAAAAAAACTTATGACATGTTCCTTATTTTAAGCCTCAAGTGATGTCAAGCAGGCAAGCTGGTGTTCCAGGGAGGGAAAGAAATCCCAGCCTGGATAAAAGTATTGATGGGCTGTTTGGTTTCCTGTAGGTGATTGTATGCTCTGGTGATTGTGACTAAGAGGCTGAACTGACACTGGGAACATATAAGGATTATCCTGTCCTTGAGATTATCCCTGAGAAAAACGTTGGAGTAATTGGAAAAGCATTTTAAAATAGGTTACTAAAGACAGAGATTAGAGAGCCAGCATGCATTTGATTTAACTACACAAAAAGATTGGGTTTATTAATTAATTTTGTTGTAATAGTTAGCATGCTACTACTTTTATAACCTTAGCATACATTTAACACTACCAATGAATATATAAATATTTTCTTTTCAAATGGTGTATAACATATTTTTGTTGTGATTGAAACAGCCTTTTTTTTTTTTTAATCAACTCTCAGCTTTGGAAAAGGAACATTTTAGAGGAAGAAGAATAAACAAAGAAGTGGTAGATGACGTGAACCAAATGAGATCTGACAGGTTACCTTAGAATGCTGAGCTTGTCTGAGATCTTTGAATGGATGATTTGACGGTTGTCAGAGAAGTTCAAGAAAAAGCCTGAAGGAGTAAAAAGGGCAATGAGGCATTCTGTTTAATGGAATAGAGTTGGTTTTCAGGCCAGAGAGACTTGGATCCACTTAGCAAAAGCATCATTTACCGTTGGCTGTGTTGCTTTGGACTAGTCATGAAAATTATTAGGGTACTTAGTCTCTCATTGGTAGTACCTATTTTGTGTTTCTTGAAAGGATTAAAGTGTAGGTTAACCACCAGGGACATATTCGAGATAGTCCTTGATGCTGGCTGCTGTTATTCTAGAAAAAGATGAGATGTTTGAGCATGACATACATGGTGTAGCATTTATCTCAATGGAAATCTAATCTATGTTTACCAGGTTTATACATAAAGCTGAAGATTAACTTATAATTTTAGGGGACTTTTTCCTAAAAAAATCTACCAGATATAGAATTGATGATTTTATATTAGATATACTGATATTGACAGGAGAGAAAATTTGCCTCACTGTGAATATAATGAATGTACCAAAGAGCCCTTTTTTTAAAAAAAAAAAATGTTTTTATTTATTTTTGATATAGAGAGAGACAGCATGAGAAGGGGAGGGGCAGAGTGAGGAGACACAGAACCGGAAGCAGGCTCCAGGCTCTGAGCTAGGGGGTCAGCACAGAGCCTGATGCAGGGCTTGAACCCACGAAAGTGAGATCTGACCTGAGCCGAAGTCGGAGGCTTAACCGACTGAGCCACCCAGGCACCCCTATTACTTCCTTAATATTTGTTTTTGAATTGGTTTACCATTTTTGCCAAGAAAGAGCTGGAGTACGAGGCAGAGCTGAAGCCTTTGTTTGGGGCAGGATCAGGAGATGATCCAGTTTATGTTGGGACACTGTCAGTTGTGATTTTTATCAAAAGCAGGAAAGTTTAATTCCAAACCCTCCAAATAGATATTCACTTCATGTCTTAGTGGAAGGCCACTTAATAGTTAACATTAAAGAGGTGTATGTAGTTAATTCTATGAACTTGTGGCCTACTTGTTATTGTTTACTTAAAATCAGGAGGATGAATAATCTTGTGTTAAATAAATATTCATCTTTCAAAATTCTATATTTTAGGCATCTTCATACTGTGAAATTTAAATGAGGTCACCATAGGTCTTGGGCCATTGTCTTGTTCAACTATTTCTCCTTTAGAATGCCACACACATGCTACAAATGTGATATGAAATAAATTCTCATGAGATAAATAGAAGTTGAACAGTTTCATTTTCTCTAGCATTCATTTTGATGAGTTTTCCCTCATTTTATCTGTTTCAATGTCCAGGTATGGGAAGGGGAATTACGTACTTTTAGAGTTAGTGGCGAGCGTGGATCCTAATCTTTTATAGATAATGAAGAGGTGACATGACTTTCCTCCCTCAAATGCTACAGATCCAAGATCTTGAAATAGAACCTAAGCCACCCCCCCCCGCCCGCTCTCTATTCAGTGTGTTTGCTAGGAGTGGCCCCTTTTAACTCTCAAGGACCCTTCACTAATTAGAATGGATTCAGAAGCATCAGAGCAGACAGTGGGCTGACCTATGCTACAGTATGAATCCAGGACTGGAGTCCTCTCCATGGAAGAGTTTTACTCACTGCTGAGCATATTTGCCACTGGCCATTGATCAAGTTGAGCAGGCTCTGAAGCAGGTTCAAACATTTCTGCTTGAGAAAGAAAACCCACTGGGGCTCTGAAAATGGACTTTGAGTACAGTTATCTCTGACCAAGTGCCTCTCATTTAGATCTGATCTCTGGGGGAAGATGGAGCTGGCTGTACCCGGGCATTTCTAATCTCACTGAATGATGTCTTTCTATCCAAATTGGAGACCAGGGGACTACCTCTGAATTTTCATTTGTCAACACATCCAGTTTGACAACAAATCTGTTAATTCTATTTCTCAAAGTTGTTTCTACTCCCTCGTTTGCATTGTCCTCACAGGCCTTTATCTGTTGCTCAAGACTCCCAATCTTCTCTCTGCCTTCAGAGAGAGAATGCAACCTTTACAAGATGCCACAGTGTACCTTTGTATCTTGGGTGCCTATTATAGGGCCCAGCACATAATAAACACTTAATAAATGGTTGAGTTAAAAAAATGTTTAGCAGTTATATCTTGAAACAAGATGTAAGGGTAGTGACAACTATTTTGGGGTCCATTTCTGAAATATAAAGTTTTCCTCAAGGCAAATAGCCTTAAAAATGAATTATTATTATTGTTGTTGTTGTTGTTGTTGTTTTTATTTGAGAGAGAGAGACTCTTAAGCAGTCCCTACCTTAGCACGGAGCCCGATGCCAGTCTTCATCCCGTGACCATGAGATCATGACCTGAGCCAAAATAAGAATCAGATGCGCAACCAATTGAGCCACCCAGGCACCCAAAATAGATTATTTTTATGACAAGTACAAAGATTTACATAGAAACATTTCATAAGAATTTAGTGCTTTGACAAACCTAGATTTTGGTTCTTCCTGGTTTCTTGGCTCACTTAGTAACAAATGCCATTAAGTGGTTATAAACTGATCTAATTGAAGTTTCCAATTTGAGGTTAAACAAAAGGAAAAAAGTACATAGTTCTACTTTTCCTACTTGGCTTGAAATTTTAGGTAACATGAAGTAATTGAGTCACATTCAGTGAATCAACAAAGTCCCTGTTTCCGTCCTGGCTTAGAGTTATATGAATGGAAATAAACAAGCATGAGCATGAGATGAAGTCTCTCTATACAAAAAGCATCTGGAGCATTGGCGGAATAAAAGCAATTCCTTTGGCAGTTCACAGCAGAGCTGACTTTTTTCCCTCTGGTTTTATGCTTTAGACCAAAACTCAGTTTGACAGTAAAGGCCACACTTTAAGAAATGGCTTTTTCCCTTAATGTTTGATTTTCTGATTATATTCCTTCTCCTATGTGAGCTTTTCTTTTTCCTACATGTTGACCACCAAACTGAAATGAAAAACTCCCTTATCTTACAGTTTCATTAAATAGAAACCCATGGAAATTTTCATGGATGGAAGTAAATGGTCATCCAAATTCTTTTAAACTTCATGAACATCCTTTATGAGCAATCCTAAGAAAGACTTGAGTGTTTTGTATATTCAGAAAAACTTGAACTAAACTTGACTTTTTGAAAAGGGTGACCTTCATTTTTTTTAGCTTATTGTAATGAACTCAAATTATAAAAGTATAGTGAAGTCACAAAATCACTCACCTGCAACTCAGATATGTAAAGAAAACCCATTTTTTAATAGCTTATCTGATTGTCTTCACAAGTCCCACCCTGATGATTAGTAGGGACATCTTTAACTTACCAGTGGTACTATTTCTATCATTTTATGTTTGTATTTCTCCCTCTAATTAAACATCTGGACTATTCAAAATTTGAATGACCAGAATGGCCGTTTCTTTTGGTAAATTACTAGTCATTCAGATTTGATGCCCTCCTCTCATTCCTTGCCCAATATGGCATCTGGAGGCATTGAGGAAGTGTATTAAATATATGGCAGCAGAGAAGAACAGGTAGAAAAGATTCCCGGGGTGTCCTCTGGATGCTCTCTGCGCATGATAAAGTGGATGGGCCAGCCTACTTCTGGGTTGGTAACTGGTAAAGTTTGGCCAGTCTCAGCTAGCTATCTGGACTTCAACCTGCTGGTGCTTATGACGGAGCTGATGGCCTTCAGTCTTGAAGTTCCTACAAAGAGCTGCCAAATCGGAGCTCCTGTGGCCATCTCAGTTCCACTGCTTCATGCTAGGGTGGGAGTGGTGGCCAGAAAAGGTTTACCCAGAAGCTGCCGGCCCACATAAGTCACCTGAGAGAGTGTGACACCAGGAATCCCTGGTGCTTTCCAGCTTCCTTATATGTCTATGGACATTTTTACAGATTCAAATATGAATTCATTAAAGAGGTTATATGCAGAAAGCAAAAGAGAAAAGAAAATTATCCCTGTAATAATAAACACAGAGTCCTTTCTTCTTTAAGTAGAATCTAGAGTTGGAACAGACTAGAAACTAGGAAGTCCAACATCTACTTTTACTAATAAGGAAATATGTTTAAAGGGTTCCCTCAGATTCTGTGACAATCTCCTGTTCAGTTTAGCTCTAACCTAAGTCTTCCAGCTCCTCAGCCCTGTGCTCTCTTCATGATGCAAGGTTGCCTTTTCTGTAAGTGCAGATTTCTATGTAGTTCCCTGACTAGATGCAGGCTGAAAGATCTTCTGTTAAACTGTATGCTAAAGTCTGCATCTGTGGCTTGGAGGCATCTGTGTGATAGAGATTTGGTTCTGTGATTTGAACCCCATCTCCTCAGCTTGGCCATGTGGCCTTGGGAAAGGCCTCGACCCCTTTTGAGCTCCAGTTTCTTTCTCTGTAAAGTGGGAACAATAACATTCACCTTGGAGATGTCTGAAAGTTACAGAATTGCAGTGTTCATTCCTAACACAGAGTAGTTAAGATACTATTATTTTTGTTGCTATTTCTCGAATACTTGTGGTTTCTGAGTGTTTCTTTTAAAGCCCAAAATTTAAAAGAGAGGAGGAAGGAGGTAGGGAAGAAGGGATGTATGAGCTAGAGCCAAATCTCTATATGACATTTTAGATTGTTCTTTGATTTTTTAGAGTTTGTTTTTTGATTACTTAATAATACCTAATCCTTATTTACCTAATTTGATGGTTATGAGAAAAAATTGATATCACAAATGGAAGAAACATGACATATGCTAATGTTATAATGATATTTATAATATAATTATTTCAGAATAAAAAAGATTAGTCATCTACTTTTTAAATTAAGGAAAATCGATAAACTACCTATCACAGAATTTGGCAAGAGAAAAAATACAGTATTTAATGGTTCAGAAAGTTAGTTTCCTCTTCATCGTCACTATTTTTGTGTGGAAAGCAAAAAGATAGTTGAGGGACTTAGATTTCCCAAAAGCGTTTTCAAGAGAATTTTGTGCATCTAGATAAAACTCTGCTGATAAACGTTTCTCTCCAGTATGAATCTTCAGGTCTCATATAACTACTCCGTAATTGCACAAGTGCTGATTCAAACTAAAGCATGAAAATTCTCCTAAGGAAAATACCCAACTCTGGGAAAAACAATTCAAAGTGTCCATTAATGTGATAAATAAGGTAATTTTTGAGTGATAACTATACATAGATTTGTAGACTGGGTAAGCTTTAAAAGAGCTACTTTCAAGTTTAAACACCTAATTATCTTGGTAAGTAGCTTCCTTGCTGACACCAGGGACGCTTGTCCATGTCTATATTTTCCCCCATCTATGTACTTATTGACATTCCTGCACGTTGGGGTGTAGTGAGGGTTTTTTCCTAATATGGCAAGGAATAATCTCAGAAATGGAAATGTTTCCAACTGAGAATTCCCTTTACCCATTACCACTCCTCCTTTACTACCATCAATTTGAAGAAATTGTTATTCTAAGAATTAAATTAATAACATAAATAATGGGTGGGATTGCTTTCTGCAGTAGTCAACTTTTAAGACAGGCTGTCTAAAATAGGGATAAATTTAACAAAATGTGCAAGATCTGTACATTGAAATTATAAAACATTATTAAGAGAAAGACAATAAAAAGAAAAGACACTGTATTCTTGAACTAGAAAACTCATATTGTTAAGATATCAGTTCTGCCTAAATTGATCTATAGATTCAATGCAAACTCAAGAGAAGTCCTAGGACTTCTTTGTAATAATTGGCAAATGGATACTAATAGTTATATGGAAATGTAAAGGAACTAGAGTTGCCACAATAATTCTTAAAAGAAAAATAGTGGCACCTGGGTGGCTCAGTTGGTTGATCCTCTGACTCGATTTTGGTTCAGGTTATATCTCATGGGTACTCCCGAGGGGTGAGCCTGCTTGGGATTCTCTGTCTCTCTGTCTCTCACTCTCTCTCTCATTCTCTTTACCCTTCTCCCCCCATGCACACACACACTCACTCTCTAAAATAAAAAAAGAAAGAAAAGAAAAATAAATTTGAAGAACTTCCTTTTTTAAATTTCAAGCCTTACCTAAGAGCTACATAATATAGATAGTGTGGCCTTGGAGTAAGGATAAACAAATAGGTTGATGAAATGCAATAAACAGTTCTGAAATAGGCCAACATTCATAGAGAGTCAACTGATTTGTGACAAAGGTGAACATAGTAACTAGATGAAGAAAGGTTGTACTGGATAGTGCTGGGACACCTGGATATTTAAACAGAAAAGAAAAAAAAGAGCCTTGACTCCTACTCACACTACACGAAAATACACCCAAAGCATATCATAGAACTAAAGTAACATCTAAATATATAAAACGTCTGGAAGAAAACAGACATTTTTCAAATTTGAGGGTAGGCAAAGATTTTGTGGATAGAACATAACCCTATCCATAAAAATTTATAAATTGGACTTATTAAAATTAAAAAATTCTGCTCTTCCAAAGATACCACTGAGAAACTGAAAAGGCAAGCCACAGATTGAAGAAAATATATGCAATATGTATTTCTGCTAAAGGACTTACATCCAGAATACGTAAGGAACTCTTAACTCAAATGAAGACAAATGACAAAAAGTGGGCAAAAGATATAATAGAATCTTCACAAATATGTGTGTGTGTATATATATATATATATACATGCAATGACCAGTGAAGAAATGAAAATAAGGACATGGAAATATTATTACTCATTAGGGAAGTATAAAGTAAAGACACAAGAAGATTCTATTACAAATCTTCTAGAATGTTAAAATTTAAAAAAGATTGACTATATCAAGTGTTGGAAAGAATGTGGAGCAACTAGAACTTTATACACTGGTATTAGGAATGTAAAATACTGCAATTATGTTGGAAAACAGTTTGTCAGTTTCTTATAAAATTAAACATATTTTCATATGACTCAGGCTTAGGAATTACAGTCAAGAGAAATGAAAACCTATGTCCACAAAAAGACTGGCACACTAATATTCATGAAAGCTTTATTCATAATAGCTCTGACCTGGAAACAACCTAAATGTCTATTTACATATGAATGGATAAACAATTTGTGAAATATTTATGCAATTTACCCAGTAATAAAAAACTACTTACATGCAACAACATGAATGAATCTAAAAAATATTCTGAGCGAAGAAAAGCAGAGACAAAAGAATGTGTATGAATGTGTATGCTGTTAGATTGTGTATATATGAAGTTCTGGAACCAGCAAAACTAATCCGTAGTCGTAGAAGTCAGATCTACAGTTGCCTGAGGAGTTGGTGTTTGTTGTAGAGTTATAGGTGAATCTGGGGGTAGGAATGCTGAGAGGATTGTTCTAGATTTCCAGTCAAAATCAGGAAAAGTAGAGCCTAGAAGGTCCATCTAACTGGAGTAAGTGTGAAGAATCTGGGAGGTTAGTAATTCTTTTTATGTTTTTATACTCTTCATAAGAGGAACCAGTTCCTCCAGCCTTCCCAGAGTTTCAGGTTTATTGCTTTTCTTAGCTTACAAAATAGTTCAAAGCAGTTGAAATTCTAATGCATATCTGCTCAGTTATTTTTCTGTTGTTTCAACTTCAAGTATTCTTTGTTCTATCAGCTTAAGTGTGATATCTCCTGCTTCATCATATTTTGATTGTGGCATCTCTAATATCAGTAATTGGACCGTATTCAAAACAGGGAAAATAATTCCTTGAATTCGTTCTTTATTGGAAATCTCTTCCACATTTGTCTTGCTGTCCTAGCTTTCTAACTAGTTTGTAACTAGTCTCCCTATTCCCAATCCATTTTACAAATTACTTTGTGAATAATTCTTCTAAAGCCTTTCCTTGACTAAATCACCTGTCTTCTGCCAACCCTTCATTTTGCTTACTAAAGAACATCAGACTCAGTAGTTTTCCCGGTCTGGACCCTTATCTTTCCAAATGAGTCTCTTACTATTTTCCTGTGAACGACACATGTTGTAGCTAACATTGACCACCAAGTTTTTCCTTGAATACCTCCTTCCTTACCTCTACCCTTAGCTTGTGCTTTTTTTCTACTTGGGATGCTTCCCCCTCCAACTTTGCCTTTCTAGATTTCACCAGTCTTGCAAACTAGTTTTCATGATATCTCTTTACCATCACTCTCAACTGATGTGATTCCACCTACTTAGGCATTTTCCCCTTTTTCTTGCACTTTCTCCTATATTTGATTATAAACCCATAGAAAACTGGGGCTCAGTCCCTGATACCTCTGTTTCTCCCGCAGTGGTGGCTTTGCATCTAGTAGGAAAAATACACAAATTGAATGAATATGAAGAATGAATCATGCAAGTTCATGTGTTTGAAAAGCAGAAGAGTGAGAACCAGAACTTCTATCTTCTTTTTCCTCACTCTATTACTTTTTACACCTCTAGTGCTGGGGAAATTTCCCACAGGACTTTGAATTGCCTCCAGAAGAAGGTTGAGGAAAGCACATTGTTCTAGACATTTAAAATTGAATCCAAGAAGATAGTAAAATTTGCTGCAGGGAATCATTCTAGCAGAAATATTAGCTTAGATGCCTTTTCTATATCTAATCTCATATGATAGAAGAACAAATGGACTGTAAAGTCCCCTATGGAAATTGTGAATATTTATTAAATCTTTTTATATACACTTTTCTTTTTAAATGGAGCCTGATTGGAGGCTTATAGCACTTTGTGTATGTGGTCAATACTTTATGAATGGGTCTCAAACTTTTTTGTGTTGGAGGAACACTTCACAGAACAGAATATTGGATGGCCCTTTTTTCTTTATTCTTATTTTTTTCTTGAGGTATAATTAACTTACAGTGTTAGTTTCAGTTATATAATATAGTGATTCAACAATTCTGTACATTTCTCAATGCTCATCAAGATGAGTGTACTCTTACTCTCCTTTATTTCACCCATCCTCCTACCCACCTCCCCTTAAGCAACCGCCAGTTTGTTCTCACTGTGTTGAAGAACTGGCTTTTTTTGGTCTCTTTTTCTTTGTTGTTGTTTATTTGCTTTGCTTCTTAAATTCCACATATGCATGAAATCATATGGTATTTGGATGGCACTTGTTGAAGGCACTGGCTTGCACCTGCATTTGTCATGGCACACTTAGCAGGCCACCCTTTAACACCATGATGCTGTTTGAGAAGAATCATGCACCATCTTGACCAGCTTATTTAAGTCATTGCATGTTCCAAGGAAAGCACAAGATTTCTTTGGTTTGGCTTGACCTTCACTATAACTTTTATACGTTGCACCAAATTGCACATCAACATTCTGACAAGCAATATTAGAATGCATATTGGCTCGGTTGTGGCAAAAACACATTCTGTGTGGATAATAATGTGATCATTTGCCTTTGACATGACACACATGTGGATATGTGCTTCTTTACATGATCCAAGTTAAGGCAGTTGTACAAAACAAACACACCATGTGGTAAAGTCTGTTGGCCATCCTCCAAAATTCATTCTCTTTGTTTTATTGGGATAAAATTGTAGCTGGGCATGTGGTTTTTCAGCCAGAGATTTGTTCCTCAGCCTCCTTACCACTCCATGACTGAGTCCTTGCAGGAGAATGTGAGAGGAATGACATGTGCTGCTCCCAGGTGTGGGCATTATAGCAGGGTGTGTGCTCTTCTTTCACAAGCTGAACTTAAATGTGCCCATGGTCCAGCTCCCACCATGCAGCAAGGTCAATACCCTAGAGTAGACAAACTTTTTCTGCTAAGGCCAAATAGTAATTATTTTCAGTTTTGTGACTATACAGTCTTTGCATTGTGGTACAAAAGCATCCAGAGATGACACACAAAGGGGAATGGCTGTTTCCAATGAAATACTATTTATAAAAATAGATGGCAGCCTGATTCGGCTCTCAGGCTTTCAGTTTTCTAACTCCTTCTCCATGGTGAAGACACTACAGAGACAAAGAGGTGCCCAAATGACTCTATGGAGCTGCCCACCAGACCAGACCACTCACCCCAGGACTATTTATGAGAGAGGAATACCTTTTATTTTCTTTAAGCTGCTGCGTTCTTTGGCCCCTTTGTTCAGCTGTTTGGCTTTCCCTCCTAACCAGAACGCATGCGCAGGTGTTGCTGATCTTCCTCAGGATCAATTTCCCATTTGACAGCAGGAAACTTGAGTTGGGCACTAGCCATTTCAGATGGATTTCTCACTACATGTTACTTCTTCTCTCGAGATAGCTTTAAATTATTCCTTCCTCTCTATCCATTTTGCTAAGGAAGAAAAATTAGTTTTCCCAGGAGCCATCTGTCTATTTGGCCCATGGTCTTATACTTTCTTGAAACCAACACAGGTGTTCCAGAGTCTTCTCTGACATCTGGCAAGCTTCCTGGGGAGCAGAGTTATATCTAGATATAATATGTGAAGGAGGATTTTTGATCCCTCCTCTACTCAAAGGTCTCTTTCCTCTCTTTAGATGTCTCTTCTATATCTATACCTTGTCTTGGAGCACTGCTTTCCTAGCCATAAAGTGACAGTTCATAAAACTTCATATGTCTTCTCCTCCCGATTATTTTGTTTTGTTATTTCCAATTACAAATTACATGACATTTAGAGAAAATTTGGAAAATATAAAGTTAAATTATAGACAACACAACTCTCACACATAACCATGGCTAACAATTATGGTGCATTTTTTTTTTTTTGGCTTGTCTTTAGGCATAATTTAAGAAAACTCTTCAAAATCCAATGAGATAAGATGTAGTAATTAAAGCCAATGGAAACTGGTGAATAACAGCCAGCATGGCCAGTTATTTCTGCCTAAGGATCAGGGAGGGTTTGATAGAAGGAGTAATATTGCAGTTAGGTCTTAGAGTACAAATAGCATTTTGAAGAAGAGTGAATAAGGGAAAAAAATCCTATGATAAAAGACAAACATCGAGGCATTAAAGTACACATGTATATGAATAATTTAATGGCTGACTGTGGTCCTGAAGAATCCATTAAAATTTTGTGCTCCAGTTTCCTGGTTTATGCATTGGGATAGTCATATTTGCTTTTTTATCATTTTGTAAAATGGAATATGTTAAGATAATCCCTTGTCAAGTACTTTGAACTCTTCAAAGGAAAGGCACCTAAAACTCTACAGTGTAATTGAGGTATCAGATTTTTGCCACTCTTACTATCTATTTTGATTTCATTCACTATAATAAAGTAAAATAGTCCTCCTAGTCATTTCTATGAAAAATTTACAGGAAAAAGTATGTTTCTAGTAAATATTTATTTTGTCATCTAGAATTGTATTTATATGCAAAAGCTTATATAAAATCATACTAATTTTAGATTAAATGAGTAAAATATTAACTTAGTTTTTTACATGTCTTTTAATGTCTCTGAGTATGATTGTAACACCTCACCATAACTTATGAAGTTAATTTTGAATTTTAATCATTATTAATTTGGTGTCTCAAAACTAGGCCATGTGTTATTCAAGCAGCAGTCTTTACTGTCATGAAAGCAAATCATTGCTGTGTGTTCAAATATAAACATTCAATTGCAGACACATGCAAATGGTTCAGAGTATGTGTTAATATGACATCTATTACATTTCAGATATTTCTGTTTCTCAGGTAAAAAAAAAAAAAGCAACCTAAAAAGCAATGGAATAAAGAGAAAATATTGACAAGTAAACTGCTTAAAAACCCACATGAATACTTGGAAATGTCAGATCTTTTTTTTTTAATGTTTTATTAATTTATTTTTTTGAGACAGAGAGATTCAGAGCATGAGCGGGGAGGGGCAGAGAAAGAGAGAGGCACAGACTCGGAAGCAGGCTCCAGGCTCTGAGCTGTTAGCACAGAGCCCAACGTGGTGCTCGAACCCAGGAATGTGAGATCATGACCTGAGCTGAAGTCGGAGGCTTAACCAACTGAGCCACCCAGGCACCCCCCGCTTTTTCTTCCCAATTTTTTAATGTTTTATGGAAATGTCAGATCTTTACTCATTATAATCTTGCATTCCCCATGTGTTATATGATAAGGATTCTAGCCTCTTGTTAGATACCATGTCATATAAAATTGTATGGGATTACATTCATATTTAAGATTGTATTTTAATGTTTGCATGGACTAAATCTACTTATTTAAACAAGAGTAATTTCTCTGTCATTCTGGAAGTTAGATTTTATAGTTTTACTAATCAAAAGTAGGTTTATTTTTTAAAGAAACTGTAATTCAGGTATGGCAGATATAGAAAATAAACTCAAGTGTATGAGAAACATCCGGTTCTTATTGCCTTTACATGAAATTAAACAGACTGATTCCAACCTTAACAGCCTTCCAGGAAGCCCAATCTCAGTCAGTGCTGGGGTCCCTGATTCTCTTAGGATCATAGCATTTGGGAGGTTCACACGATATGGGATCAGGAAAATGGCCTCTACTTGCTGGGCCATCATGATCCCAGGTGAAATTTCAAAGCTACAATCTGTGCTTCCTTGAAGTTTCATGGCTCTCTGTTCCATAGTGAGGACAGGGCTAGCAACACGGTTTCTCTCCAGTCCAGGCACATCATGGAGCCAGCTTTTTGAGGTCTTGCTACATTTTTGTGGAGACACTGTGCACAGTGATGCAGTCTGTGCCATGGACAAAGGGCTAAATTGAGGGGGTAAAGGCACTTCGAGCCAGGCTGCATGCTGCTCGTAGGCCCTGCGCCCTGGTATGGAGCTGATGCCTTTTACTGTGGACAAAGGCTCCATTTGTTCCTAAGCCATCTTCCTTTTGGCCTACATCTACCCGGAGGGGAGCATTTCCTAGTTGGCACAAAGGCTTTGCATATAGACTAGCTGTGGCACTTTCCTCCTTCTGGCATTGCCACAGAGTGCAGAACAAGTTGCCACCCATGCACAGCCTCAGATGGCTTGTCTTCTTCCTGCCAAATGAGGAGGAATCTCTTCTCTCAGCATGGCTGTTTCTCAAAGGCATTGTTCTTCTGGTCTCTTCTAGGACTCACAGCACCATCTCTTTTGAGGATTCAGGATTTTGCAAACAAGTGAAAAGGCCTGTGGCTACAGGTAGTTTGGCTCTTTGCTTGGCCAAGATAGGCAGGGAAAGCAAGCATCAGGGCATCTCTACTCTCTTGCAAAAGGAGACAGGTGGGAAGTAAGAATCCAGGACACCCCCTAATACTCAAAATCACCCAGCACACAAGTATTAAGGGGAAATATTTAGTTATAATGTTTATGAATTGCCACTTCTAAGGAGGAAGGACCAGTTCTCTGACTAAACCATCTGTCGTGGACTTGAGAAATTCTGTCCAGGATGAGAAGTGAGGTGGGGAGAGCCCAGAAGTCAAAATGAAGAATAAAAGAAAGAAAGGGATCGTATAAGGTAGAGAGGAGCCACTGCAAAGAGGAGAACAGAAAGGGAAGTCCTGAAGAAGAAGGGGCCAGTTGACGTTACCGTGGGATATTAGAGAGAGAGTTGTCTTAGAGGATCCTTAGAACTCCTGCTGTGTGCTGCGTGTTGTAATTCTTCCACCACTGTCTTCTCAAGAACTAAGTGAAGATCTCATTGATTTTCCAGACTTTGGGGGAGAGGGGAGATTTGTTACTTTTTAGGTCATGTCACTGTGCTGAGATTGTCCTCCAGGTGGTCTCATATGGTTGGGCACATGCTTATTCTGCATCACCTCCAGGGAGAGTGCTTGACCCTGCAGCCACAGAAAGAAAAGACAGGATCAAGTATAAGGACTAATAAGTCAAAGATTAACTGACACACCCCTATGAGAATGGCTAAAATAAAAAAAAAAAAGAAAAGGAAAATGCCAAGTGTTAGGATGTGGAGGAACCAGAATGTTCCTTCACTTATAGGAACTTGTAAGTTGGTATAACCACTTGGGATCATATGTATATGCTATGACCTAGCAGTTAAACTCCCAGATGGATGCCCAATGGAGGCACAAATACATGTGCATCAAAAGACAAATACTATTAATTATAGCCTCAAACTGCCCACCAAGCTGACATTATAACTTATAAGCAAATTATAGTATATTCAAGAAGGGAATTCTAGAGGGGCACCTGTTTGACTCAGTCAGTTGAGCATCTGATTCTTTATTTCAACTCAGGTCATGATCCTGAGGTTCGTGGGATAGAGCCTCACATCGAGCTCTGTGCTGACAGTGCAGAGCCTACTTGATTTTTCTCTCTCCCCCTATCTCCACTCACATATGGTACTGTCTCTCAAAATAAATAAATAAACATGAAAAAAAAGAATGGAATTCTATATAAGTCATTTACAACTATTCATGGCAATAGAGGTGATTCTCACAAACAGAATGTTGAATGGAAGAAGTCAAATACAGTAGAGTTCATACTCCACAATTCTATACATATAGTGTGCAATATAGGCAAAACATCAGTGGATTACAAGACAGGATGGTGGTTACTATTATGGAAGTGCTGGTGATAGGAAGGAAGTACAAAGGAGCCTTCTGGAATGTTGACAATGTTCTCACTCTCTTTTTTTGTCTGGGTACTGTTTATATTGGTGTGTTCAATTTGTGAAAATACAGCAAGCAGTATAGTTATTATGTGTGCACTTTTAGGTATGTTTCTCATACTTCAACAAAAAGTGAAACCTCCCAAAATGGGTTTAAATATTGGCACCCTTTCCATACTGGCTTTTTAAAAAATAAGACTGTAGTTCCCTCATAAACATATTGAGTAGGAACAGAATTGAATAATGAATCATTTTGTATCTATCAAATCCTGACACAAAGAACCAAAAAATATCATTAGTTTAGGAGCTTGGGAAATGAAATGATCTTTTCCTAAAAATAACATCAGAGGTTGTCTGACACTTTTGTTTCTCCCACAGTAATGCCAAGATGAAAGCAAAGATTAAATGAGATCATATTATACATGACAAGTGCAGTGTCTTCATACAGTAGAATCAATAAGTGAAGTTATCTTTATTTCTAACAGCTCTAACTATGTGGCCCAAGCCGAGAGGCACACAATTATCAAGACAGTATGTCCTTATAGCCTCACTGCTGTTGCTTATGTGAGGGCTTGGACTGGATGCTAGTCCTGGTGTGTCTTGGGGCCCCTGTGTGGTTTGTGGAAATAAATTTGCATTTAAAGAATCTAGATGAGCAACTAATGTTGCTCAACATTTATTGTTTGCTTTGTGGTACTGTCCAAGCGAGTGGAAAGAAGCTGGTACAAACTGCTTGAGCCTGTGGTCTGGAAGGAGGCTTGGGGTGTGCAGATATCCTGTATCAATGTAAAATTTAGATGGAGTTTTTTTTTTAGTTGGCTGATCCTGTTGGTGGGGTTTTCCTTTTTTTGTTGTTGTTTTGTTTGTTTTTGGTTCTCAACCTTTGAAGTAGGTAGTATTTCGTAGAGGAGAAAACAAAGTCACTGAAGATTAAATAATTTGCTCAATATCATCCAGCCATTAGGGGGCCGAGCCAGGATCTGAACCCCAAGAGTCTGACTCCAGAATCTAAGATGTTAATAACCCATCTATGCTGAGTACTTGTTACTTGTTCATGCTTATATCAACAACTCCAAGCAGGACAGAGAAGGATGGGCCAGCCATAGTGCAAAAGCCAGAGGCCTCAGATGGTAGAGATTAATCCAGATAGCAAATGGCATCTAGATCAAGGAGTCTTGGAAATCTCTGGTAAATGTTTTGCTACAAGGTTTAAAACATAATTCAAGCTTATTTAAAAGTCTGAAATAGTTTCTATACAAAAAAGAAAAGGCTCCATCCTAATCAACTGGATATATATTAATACCAAGTAGTCATTTAAGCTGTTCTGTCTTATTTGAAGAGTTTTTAATCAATATTCTGAGATAATATACTTCAGTTGCTATAAAATTCCTTTTTGCATATTTTAGTAATTTAAAGTATTCTTCTCCCTGTCAACCGACATTCAAAATACATTTCTTTCATATTAGTGGGATTTTATGTGTCTGTTAAATACCATGTGGAAATATTCAAGTCCCATTATGAACCCAATGCCAATTCAACACGAGTTTCAAAGCAGGTTACTTACTTAGGGTCAGCAGCTATACACTTTTTAATGCAGTTTAACTTTTAAAATCCCTTTGTTTTAATTTTGAGTCCACTTCTTTGATGTAAGTTAATTACTTTGGCAGGATCTAGACCATATTGGAATTTGCACTAGTGGGAACCAGCCCTCACTACAGCAGGTGGCTGGTTGTGGATGGCATGGCTGGTGTCTGGTGGGGGAGGCTTATTGTTTCCTGCCAGATGACTAGTTTTCTCTTTTTCCTTCAGGGACTTTCATGGGCTTCTTCAGATCACTCAGGCTTGAGTTGGAGAGTTACTTCAGTTACTTAGAGAATTAATGCAGATTTTGCACTAGCCCCATTCTCTTATAAAGTCTTAGCCAGGGAATTTGGTTCCTTGACCACGTGTGTAGCAACTGAGTCATTTGAGGAAATGATAGAGCAAAGAGGAATAAAGAGTGATGGTGTGGGGTCTACTAAGGAAAGGGTGGTTAAGTCTGAGAAGGTAGCATTTACAAAAAACCCAAATGGTAAAGAGGGATGAGCCATGGAAAGACCTGGAGGAAGAGCACTCCAGCAGAGGGAAGAACAGGCACCAAGATCCTAGGGCAGGAATGGACTTGATGTATTTGAAGAACTGAAAGAAGGCCTGTGTATGTGCTAGAGTTCAATGCCATGAACTGGGGATGAGGATTGGCAGAGGAGATAGAAAGGTAGGCAAGAGGAAGTTCATGAGAACTTGTAGGTGATGGTAATTAGCATCATTCTTACTCTAAGTGCAACGGAAAGCCTTTGGAGGGTATAAGTGGGGAGTGACATGATGCAAATTGTGCGATAAAAGACCACTTGGTTGTGGTGTAGATAATGGATTATATGCGAAGAAGAGTAGAACAATTAGGAGGTTATTTGTATATGGGGATAATGGTGGCTTTGATTTTATCAGAGGAGGTAGGAGAGAAGAGGAGGGATGCAGGATACATTTGAGGGAGAGCTGATAGGAATTGTGATGCATGGGATGGAGGACATGAGGGGAAGATATGAAAGAGTGAAATCAAGGATGAGTAGTTAGGTGAGTAAGGTAATATCTACCAAGATGAGAAAGACCTCATTTATTTCTTATAGTGGCCCTTTGAGATGGTTCTATTATTCCATCTATCCTATATGATCCTGAAATCTATCCTATATCTCTCTATATCTCACCTATATCTATCTTATATTATTCCTATATCTATTACAACCGAGAGGAAAATCAAACCTTAGGGCTGTAGGGTAATTTGGCCCTGAACACACAGTTAGAAAGTAGTGAGCAGGGATTTGAGCCCATTCTGTCTGAATTCAGGGTCCATACCCTAGTCACCATTCTAAGATTACCTTTTCGTTACCAGCCAACAAATATCATTGTCAGCATTTTTTATTTATTTTCTTTCAGGCTTAAGATGAATTCCCATATTTTAAAACAGATCTGTGACATATAATTTTATTTTATTTTTTAAAGTTTACTTATTTATTTATTTAGAGAGAGAATGAGTGCAAGCGGGGAGGGGAAGAGAGAGAGAATCCCAAGCAGGCTCTTCATTGTCAGCACAGAAACTGATGAGGGGCTTGAACTCGCAAACTGAGATCACGACATGAACTGCAATCGAGAGTTGAACGCTTAACCAACTAAGCTACCCAGGCACCCCTGCAGCATATAATTTTATAAGTGATCTTTACCATAAACTACTGTAATATTAAAGTATTACTAAATACATTCCATAACTTCATCTTCGGTGTAAACTGTCATCCTTCAAATGTTTCTTTTCAAAAGAATAAGACTTTGAACATCAGGGTGTGGGGAAAAAACAGGTAAGTGGTATAAGAAAATTTCCTTAAGGAGAGAAAAAAGAATGAATAAATGTTTTGTTTCTCTTCTTAAATACTTATTTCTCAAAGATTTTCACTTATGTATATACGTATATATGTATGAAAAATTTATACTTTTATAAAAAACATCTCTTTGCACATTATTTCTGAACTGTTTTAGGAATTATTTAATTTAGTTTTATTTTTCAGAATTACCTTCAATTTTCAAAAAAAAAAGTCTTTAGTTCTCAGCTTTGAGGTATCCAGTTTGGAATCATAATATGTACTCTACTTCATGTTTTATTCTGGATCCTGTGATTTCAAGCATGGAGACTCAGTAGAGCTAGTTCAAGGAATAATACTAATGTGAATAATCATTATCTTAGGCTAGGTTTTCTAGAAAGTAGAGATTGAAGCAAGTCAGAATTTCAAAATCTGAAGTTGTTTTGGGAAAGGCAAAGCCAGGGAAACCAGAGTGGGGAAGAAGGGAAACTGTAAAGAAAGATGAGTCATGGGATGTGACGCATAACCACCTTGGCTTCTGCTACATGGGAGCTGTGACGAGACATAGCAGGTCTTCTAGGGACTTCTCCAGACAGGTCCTATGGAGAAACTGTGCTTTAGACCAGCCCAGGAATGTGGGAAGGAGGAGGTTATCTGCCTGGCTCCCTATCCTCCCTTTCCCATTGATCTGTTTGCTCCTGGGGGGGGTCTCATTCCTTCTCACTTTACATCGTGAGGCACCTTCAGTGACTGCTCAGGAAGTTTGGCAGAGCTGCCTGGCGTGTTCAGCGGAGGGACCCTGAACTCCCCAGCACCATGGGCTGTCTGGGAGGTAGGCGGTAGGGAGAATTTGAAGAGTATCTAAGATTTGTGTCTGAAATATCTTAAGGACAGTAGGACTGAGCATTATGCTCAGAACTTCATCAAAACCCCATGACGTAGTCATTTTATGCCTTAATATACAGATAGGAAAATTTAAACAAAAAGGGCTAGACCTGGGCTTTCATGTAGGAAGTCAGACCCTAAAGCTCATGCCTTCAGCACTGTACTTCCCTTTTGAAACTCATCCAGAGGGTCTTAATAAGGTGATGAAAGTCCATGGATATATACAGTGGACTCTCCTGGGAAATATGTGGGGAACTGGACCACCACTGGAAGCCAGGTCAACCCAGACATTTCAGAGGTGTGTACCTTCATGGCATATCTGATTCTTCCTATGATTCCTATCCTCTATCTTACTCTATGAGTCAACCACGTTTGCTCCCTTTTATCTGAAAAATAACAGACTCCACTCACTTTCTTCTCTTCTCTGGCCTCTCTATTCTACTTCATGGTATTCTAACTCAGATTCTACCCTTGTGTACACTGTGTCTGTGTCCTGGTTTGCTCTTTCTACATTTCTCAAGGAAACATTGGCCTAACAGTTTTTAGAGTGTGTTGGAAAATAACCCTATTAAGTTCTATTGAAAATGAATTCATTAGAAACTATGGATAGATCACAAGAACCCTGTTTGGGATGTCCAGAAGGTCTCAGAAACAGGCTCTGAAGGATGCCCATGTATGTGCCAGACCTGGAACATTCTTTTTCTTTTCTGCCTTTGTATAACATGGCCAGAAATTCAAAGCCCGTGAAAAGAGGGTCTGACTAGCTGAGTGTAAGTGATATACCAACCCTTAGCTACACCAGGCAATTTTCACAAGGTAATTACTTGAAGGAGCCTCCAGTGATGCCTGGACTTACTTTCCCAACAGGATTGCACATAATAAAGGAGATAATTACCTAGGAGGATATTAGGATGATGTAAGAAAATGAGGGGATGCATATCGGGTAGACAAAGTAGGACCAATGTTTTCTATGCTCAGTCCATCTTTTCTCTTACCACCACACACCACTCACCATTTGTTGGCCAGTCTATAAGTGGGCTATTCTATAAAATTGTGGCCAGCCTTAATGCATTTCAAAGAAAAATATAAATGACTTTCCAATTATATATTTTGAATTATTCATGCCATCACTTTCTTCTGTTCACACATCCTAGATCCAATCATGGAAAATGACTATATTATAACCATTTATCAGACAACACTCTGGCATCACATTTCTTTATTTACAAATACTTCTTCAGCATAGATATTTAATTTACTACTGCGTCAGTTGCTATGGGAGAAAAGGAGGCACTGGAAAAGATATGATGATTGCTTTTTAGGTGCTTAGAATTGAATATAGGAAATGTAATACAAAATAAAAAATATAAAATAAAATAATAGAATATAAGAGTGCATAATCAAAGATTAAAACGTGCATCTATATATCTGTTAAAATGTGCATATATATCTGTTAAAATGTGCATGGTTGAGAGCATAACTGGTGTTAATGTAAAAGGAACTAGATGTAATGTGCAATTTAAATCTTGGAAGAATCTATTTGATCCATGAAAGAGATTTGTGGCATGGCAACTAGATGATCTTTGTCCAGGCTATGTTAATCTAAATTATAATTTTTTACTATTCATTTGTTCCAAAAGATGGGACAGCGACTGATTTAGACCCTCTCTCTTCCTCTGTGCATTTGTCCCGAGGTTATTCCCTTTGGCCACAGCCCTGCTATGCAGCTTTGCAAGGAGGGGCCGTGGTTCCGCCATTTGTAAATGGCACAGGGCTGACCGGCCTGTCGACAGCTATCTTCCCGCCGTTAATGTCATGAAACGCCTCTGGCAGCATAAATAACTTTATTGCTAGGCTGTAAAGTAGAGCAAGTTATTAATATTGTATGAATTGCATTCTATTCCATTCTTTCTTTTTCTCTAATGGGGAGAGATCTCACCATAGTCTGGAAAATATACCCTTGAAACTGCTGAGTAGCATGTATTGAAGGAAGTTAATTAGGAAGCCCCATTGCTACTGGACATTTTGATTGGAAACTGGTTTTAATAAGTTCAGGTTTACTTCTGAGATGCTCATTTTCTTCAGGAATTCCATGATTAAGGCAGCCTCACTCTCAGTGGTAACTACACAGAATTGGATTTTACTGTGTCGTGTAAACAGATCCGAGATCGATGAGATGACATTCGGAGCGTTATCGAGAGGCTTGCGAACTGCTTTGTTGTGAGAGGTAATTGACACTGAAAACCTTTGAAAATTGAGGTTTACAGGAGCAGACCCAAGTCAATGATGTTTTGTTTCATCTGAGGTATTTGAGTAAGACATTAGTTGACGGGTACTAATACCACTTTAGGAAGCTCAAGCTTAGGCAAGTCATTAACCTCTTCTACAACAGCAGAACTTAGAAAGGATAAAAATAAAATTCCCTCCAGACCAGTGCAATTACTCTCTGAGGAACAAAGGAAGAAAGGGGTCTACAGATATCACAGACTGAGCTTCGTTTGATAGAGGCTTATTTGTTTTCCTCAGGCCATTAATAACTACATGTTAAATTTTCTCCTTTCTTGATGTAAGTTGATTTAAAAACACAACCATCTGAAACAACTCAGGATTCTAGTCCTGAATTTTCTACCAGCTCACATGATTTTCAGCTTTTTTTGTCCCCAGTGACAGAAAACATTCATATTATTGATTTGCATAATATTGATCTCCTGGGTATGTGCAATTCCTGGCTCACTGCCAGGGAATAGACTGACACCCTTTTCTCTCACTATCCAATGTCACTATTTTATTAATAGTAACAAACTACTGTTATACACTTCCAACTGATTGTGACCTACCCAGTCTCTTGACACCTGGCTGAGCTCTGCTGTACTCATAGTTTGGCTGCCCGTGAGTGAATCGCTTAATTCCTCTGTGCTTTATTTTCCTTACAAGTAGGCCTCTTCCAGCTCTAAACTTTTGCCAGCACTCTCATATAGCAGTAACCAAGCCAAATGAGGCCTCTTTGTATATTTAAATCATGCTAACATAAGGAATTGCCCTACTTATTGGAAGTCAGAGTCCTTCCAACACCATATTCTAAATCTGACAATGGCATGGGGATATGATTGGGCATAGTTAAACTTACTGGCATTCAACAGGGTTATGGCTCCTCCCTTAAAAATATTATTTCTTTAATGTCCATGTTGGATCTATTAATCATTCATCTATGTTATGATACACATGTTAGTGTGGTATGAGCATAAAATATATTTGCCATTCATTCCAGCCATGAGGGCATTATCCTGAGTTCCGTGAGAGTCTGGCCTCCTGTCTGGTTTGTTCCTATCCTCACCAGCCGGCACAGAGGAGATGTCCATAATAATATTTGTTGAGTCAACTAACAATTTCCACAATAATGACAACATATAAAGTAGTGGTGTCTTTTATTTTTTGTATTATCAGACTTTTTGTCCTCATGTGACTGAAACCCAACTTGCATGATCTTAAGCAAAAAGAAAAGATGTTTTTGTGTGGTTACTCCTAAAATAGAAAGTGGGTGCCTGTCCTGAGAAGTACTCAGGGACCCAAAGCAAAGACTTTCTGTCTCCCTCTGTCATCCTTGATTTGTTCCAGTTTTCTCTAGGTGGTGACTCATGGCCATAGGTAGCACCTCAGTTCACAATTCAGTTTTACCATCAGAGAGGAACCACCTTCTTCCTTAGTTTGTCTGGCTCCAGTTTTTTACCCAGTATTCATTGCAAAGGTGAGGGGCAGGGCAGGGTTCAGGAAAAGGTCTTTTATCATGGATTTGTTAGTTTCTGTTTATTTATTATTTTATATGTTTGTTTAATTTTGACAGAAAGAGTCTGAGCAGAGGAGGGGCAAAGAGGGAGAAGGACACAGAATCCAAAGCAGGCTCAGGCTCTGAGCTATCAGTACTGAGACTGACCCAGGGTTCAATGTCATGAATTGTGAGATCATGACCTGAGCTGAAGTCAGACACTCAACTGACTGAGCCGTCCAGGCACCCCAGTTAGTTCCTGTTTAAAAACAGATTAAAGAAGGGAAAGCTTTAAAAGGATATTCCCGAACATTTTATTTTAAAGAATTAGTTTGCTAATCTTTTGATGTAAAGCCAAGATTTTTTTTTTTTAAATTTAACTCTGGGACTATTGTTTGAAGTTCTATCTTGCTCTTCTTGAAAAAAACAAAACAAAACAGATCTTCATGCATCTTTTCAACTGTGATTTCTTTAAAATGGAGAAAAGACTTGAAGATGTGTACAATCAATCTGAATGTATAATCCTCCTAAATGTTTAAGATCACCCCCCCCAATTGTGTATATGGATTTTCCATAATTTATTTGACAAGTGTGTGTGTGTGTAATTGGTCTCCATTTCCCCCAAAACTTTCATTTCTGCTGTACTCACTTTTTGTTTGTTTAATATCTGATTGAATACTTAAATAAAAAATTAAATAAACTAAGTAATCAAAATAAATAAAAGTGGCATAAAGTTGTGGCAATAAATGCAAGTGACTTGATTAGTAGACAACTCCAAAAGGACAACTGAGGTATGCAGACATTCTGAGAGATGCCAACCAGCTGATGTTTAGTGTACCCTCTGGACCAGCTGGTTTTGTTAGGAGGAGAAGGAAGAACATCTGTGGCTATGGTGATTCCGGTTTAAGAAAGGTAATGATATCTCTGCGTTTGCATCCTCACTGTGCATGAAGGAGACACGCACCGGTAAAAACACGTAATGTAGAACATGGCGGATCTAATAAACGTGTGTACCAAGAAAGCAAAGAGGAGGGAATCACTATTTATTCTTGGAGTTGCTTTTTTTAAGAACAGCAAAAGGAAGAAAGGACATGGCAAGTTCCAAGGCAGTGACATGTGAAAGAACCAGACAGAGCTTGTGACCATGTCTAACTACTGAGGGTCTCAGATTACTCAGACTGAAGAAATGCCAAAACAAATTTGTGCAAATTGTGGTAATTTAAAATGTTTATCTTTAATAAATTAAAACCATTAACATACATAAAAAGTGCTATTCGAAAGAAATCACAGGATTTATTTTAAAAAGCCATCCAGGCAGTTGAGGTCTACTGGGGCATATTAAAAATCGTATGATGATCATTTGAATGTGTATTTACGTGGCTCTGTGTGTAATATCACCTGGAGATCATGCAAAAGCTTAACTTGGAAGTGGTTATAAATGTTCCACCATAGCCAAATGGCTCTCCTCCATGCATGCCTACCTGCTTATATATACCCGGAACACGTGGTTTACTAAGGTGATTGCAAACTGAAGGTGGTTGGGCGTGGATGTGATGTTCAGTATGTTTTAAAGAACCACATTAACCAAGCAATAATGGAAGATAAGAAAGTCTGAAGGGCCTTGAAGCTATGCTAAAAAATTGGAATAAAGGTAACAGAGAACCCAACAGTTCCCCCCTCTGAGAAAAGCTATCAGCAATCACAAGCCAATATTGTATTTTCCCATTTTTAAATATCATTTCCTTATAAGACTGTGATGCTCTCCTAGAAGTATTGAATTATTGGGTACCCATCAGACTGGATAACAAATATGAAAAATACCCTTAGTTAAGTAACTTGGGATGCAGAATGATTTGGCATTAAAGATAAAATTTTGGCTTAGGTTGAATATGAAAAATGTTCCAGAAAATACTCAACACCAGAGCTTTGCACAAATTTTGATCTAGATAAAGTATCCTAGGCTCTCACAGTTTCTGCTGTTCTTCTATAAGCTTCCAGCATCATCATTCACTCTGGCATAATCTACAAGGGATTTGGCCAGCAATGTCTCTCCCTATGGCGCTGTATCTTTACCCCAGCAGGTATGGCTCATGCTGATGGATGTCATAAACACGCACAAACAACATGAGCAGAACAAGGTTGTGGGGTCTAAAAGAAAAGAGTAGGCAGAGAGATGCTATCTGTCAAAGAATATGATGATCAAGCCTATTTTCTCATAGCTGTTAATAACTCCACACTTTTTAATGAAAAAGGGAGTATATTTTGGAAACATTATCAGGGAGAATACCCTTTAATTGAAGGAAGTATATTTGACAGTAAGTCATGGATGGATTTTTAAGAGCGATGAATGCTACTATAATGAACACCCATAAATTAGAAGAAATCATGAGGTAGTTGACAGCTTTTTGAGTATTAAAAACTATCCTTTTAGCCCTGAGTCACAGATTTTGCTTCTTTCAGGCTTGGCCAGGCACTGACAGGGTTAATATGTTGACTCTCCCCACAATTGACTGAATGGATTAAGAAATATTTTTAAATATACTTGGTATATTTAAAAGGAGTCATGCAAATGTAAAATTGTTTGAAATTTTGTTTTTTTTTACTTCCCTTGAAGTTTATTTTCCATATGGAATTAGAAGATCTAGTTTAATGATTAGATTGTAAGATTATAATTCAATTATTGATCAATAATATGACAGAATTTAAAAAGCCAGTGCAAAATGGTATATGGGGTAAAGGTAATGAAATGTGAAGGTCAATTTTTCAGATTTTTGCATTAATGATTAGACTTGGATGTCTGAATGGGCCCTTAGGTGGTCATTTGTTTGGCCTTGTTTAAGAGATGCAATTGTGAGCTGAAGTTTGTGTGTCCTGTCTCCATTTACAACCTTTCCCATTTGGAGCTTAAGAGTTTCTGGCTCTGCCCAGTTTATACAAGGGAGAATGCATGTATTCTGTTTACTAGACTCATAAATGGATCATGAATGGAATGGAATGCTGTAAATGGAATTATAAATAAACATCTTGTTATAGGTGTTTCTCTTTTGTTTCTACCTTTTCTAAATCGTTTGAATTGAAATGAACTTTATATTATGTGTTGCTACTGCCATTACTAACACCAGCTTTACATCTATTAGTCTATTTTTAGGTGAAGAAGGTGGTTATTTACAAAGGGCAAGTGTATATATATTTATATATTTTTAAATTAATTTATTTATTTTGAGAAAGAGAAAGAGAGAGAGAGAGTAGACATGTGGATGCAGGGGAGTGGTAGAGAGACAGGGAGAGAGAGAATCCCAAGCAGGATCCATGGTACCAGCACAGAGCTGTATTCAGGGCTTGAACCCATGAACCGTGAGATCAAGAGTTTCATGCTTAACCAGCTGAGCCACCCAGGTGCCCTACAAAAGGCAACATTTTTTATGGATTTACAATAAGAAGAAATTTATTATATATCAATACATGTAAATACAAATGTAGAATATATAGTATTTATAGAAGCATCTCTAGATATTATACAAATATAACTTATGTATATTATGTATCTATATAAATTACATAAATATACATATGAAACAAACTTTTCATAAAACAAACTTTATTCTTCCTACTACTAATGATTTCTGACCACTTTTCGGGACCACTGTGGTGTTAGGGTTTCCATATCAGTCTGTCAGCACCATCTTGCTGGCCCAATTTCACACAATTCCACAAAAGAAATGCTGCACAAGCCAGCAAGACTAATTCTTCTCCAACGCATGGGGCCAAGATTACTGCCCTATGAGCTATTCTGTTATTTCACAATTTAAAAAATGTCTTATGACCCTCTAGATTGAGCATTCCCAATGTTTATTTTTGCCTTTCTAGCTCTCCATTTGTGTCCTGAGAGAATTTGATCAGCTCAGTTTGAATGAAGTGTCTGTGCCTACATTATTCAGCTGCAGACAGAAAGACTAGGATGTAATTCAGGTATGATGATTTTCTATTCCAACGTTTCTGCATCAAAAGGACTAATTCCAGCAGGTGGAGATTCTGTGAGGCAAGCAGTCACCCTAGGTAGCATGTATTTAAGATACGAATATCCCTGGGGTTTTGGACCCCATTTCTAAACGTCTTAGCAGCTCTAGTCCAGGAGACATTGACAAGCAGGAATTGTTCCCTGATTTCACTGGAGGAGAATCCAAGGAATAAAGGATGAGTGATTTACTCAGAGTTCCTGGAGACTCCAAGGAAGAGAAGGCTAGATCCATGTCTTCTTACTCCTAGTCTATGGCACTGTGGACTTAGAAACCTTACTGGCATTAAAACTGCCTTGTTCATATCATTCCTTCAAAAGAGCCAAAAAAAAATCACCCTAAATAATTTTTGTTAGGATGATACTATTCAAAAAGCTTTGTTCCCTGCTACAAATATGATGCAATATTATAATGGCTCATTTGATCATTTGCTCCGGTATTCATATAAGTTTAGCAGTCTATAATTTCCTGCGACACTCCCTTTTCCTTTTTATTAGATAGGGAAAACATTTCCCTTCTTTCATCTTTAGACATGTTTTTTGTGTGTCCTTTATAATTTCTCAGAAAGATTGAATAGTGGTTCTGTAGTGACAGCAGTAAACCAATTTGTGATTCTTCAAAAAGATGCAGTGCAAGTAAAAATTATTACTCTGTGTTAACAAAGTAACATGACACCTAATATATTTTACTTTGATCTTCATGTCCACAACTCTGGCTTT
Organism: Suricata suricatta; assembly: GCF_006229205.1. Taxonomy (NCBI): domain Eukaryota; kingdom Metazoa; phylum Chordata; class Mammalia; order Carnivora; family Herpestidae; genus Suricata; species Suricata suricatta. The sequence goes on from NC_043706.1 coordinate 61,971,349, forward strand.
TCCAGAATTATGTCTATGAAAGTATATTTTAAAATGTGCAACAGAATTGATCAAACTGAAAGCAAAGATTTTTGTGCTTTTCCTTTTTTTTTTAAAGATTTAGAGCCAGTGGCATTATGCTGATGAGCATTCTGGGGAGCATTTGGGACAACTGGTTGAGGACATTGGTAACCTCATGCTGAGAATTCTATAACCTTTTCTGGGTCTCTGTCAGGATCTGGTGTAAAGATTTTTTAGTAATATATGACACCCAGACAAGAGCCCACACTTGGTCTAAATCATTATGATGACCATCTTAGACTTGTTGACTACTGCATTAAATCTCTACAATGTAAAGTAATGCTTTAAAAGTGTGTGTGTGTGTGTGTGTGTGTGTGTGTGTGTGTGTCTTCCAAAACAGATGTTTTAATTCATAATGTAGATGACTACTTTTTTCTTTTTTAAAAGAAAATGTTCCAGTAGAGGAAGAAATATAAGTAAGAAACTCAGCTAGTGGTCAGGAAAGAACTCAACTGGAGGTAATAAGTCTGTTTTGTTAGAAGTTAATATCTAATTGTCATCATCATAGGAAAATCTCTGGTTTCTCTTCAAAAGACTGAGCATGGTTTTTAACTCTTCTCTGACATTTATTCCCACTACATGGCTCTACATGGAGAGGGTTTCAAAGCATTCAATATTTTCCAAAATGTACTGTATTTATTTCTTTCCTTCCCCTCAGTGATTAAAAAGATTGCAACTTATACATACATTGCCCTTCCCTGGCCCCCCTCCCCAAATCTCTGCTCCTGGTTTTCCAAGAATGAACTTTAGTTGCTACCTAAAATTATCATTCACTACTACCAGGAATTGAGGAATCAAGGGTACTGAGAGAGTTTTTATGCCAAGGCAAGGGCCAAATACAGCCAAAGAGCATTTAAGGGCAGAGGGAGAGCAATCTGTCTCCATTCCTTCTGAAGACTTTTGCTGCTCAGGGGAGCTTGTTCTCCCCTTGAAGGACTTGCTTATTCCAGCCACCAGTGGACATTAGGGCTGCTTTGTTGACTTGCTAGTTCTCCTTGCAGAAGCTCATTTAAAATGAGCCCAGAGATAAGATAAGCCTGCACAGGGATGAGTTCTGAGTACCATGCTGAGGTTGGTCGTAGCAAGAGCACAGAGTTCAAGGGTGTCCAGACAGATTATTTATCCCAATTCACTGTAAGCATTCCACTAGATTCAGTGGTAAAGTGATTACTTTCTGAGAATAGTTTCCTGCAGAGACAGCCATGAGGGCCTGGTTTTTCAGTGACACATATTAGATGATTCCCCAGGGTGAGGCAGGAAAAGCTCCCTGAGGAAGCCATTACTTCCAGGTTGAGCTATCCACAAACCATTCCCTGTCTTTGGTCTAATTAAACTATACACATTTGGGGGGCGGGTAAAATAGAGATGCTGACATGTCGGCATTTACGCTGCTGACACAAATGTTCTGCGTACAGTTGATGTGAATGGTGCTGACATAAACCTTCTCCTTGAGAGCAGTTGCTAGAGGTGCTTTTTCACTATCTTCCAGCGGTTTAACTACAAGCACTGTCTGGGCTAAGAGTTGAAGCATCTACCTCTGATTTTCTCTCCTTTAATAGGACAAATCAACCTATTGATTTTTCAATTACTTATTTCTTTTATGCCAATAACTGCCTGCATTAGAGCATGGCTTCTTTTCAAGTTCAGTATCAGAAGAACACAGTACTGATTATCTCTGTCCTAGAGTCTTAGTTCACAGGGCTTTAAAGATGACATTTAGTTTAGGCTAGAATATAAGAGGCATGATTATCGTTGTTGTATAAAATAAGTTACATTGTAATACAGATTTCATGTTAATATGACTTTTGAACTATTGACTTAACTGAGAGTTGCCACTGATAAGAATTTTGTAGAGCAACTAAGGAAAGCTATAGATCTTCTTCAGGGAGAATTCTGTACACGCTCAACATCATACACACAAATTGAAAGGGTTTAAGAATTCCTAAAGTCACCTATGAACTGGAGGTCAAGACCCTCCTTCATTAACATGATCAGAGATGGCATTTGCCATCTGCATTCAGGTGCACATTATCCCCAATAAGCTTTTATTTCTTTTTTAAATGTTTATTTATGTATTTGAGAGAGACAGAGAGAGAGAGAGAGAGAGCGAGCAAGCGAGCAGGGGAGGGGCAGAGAGAGAGAGAAACAGAATCCCAAGCAGGCTATATGCTGTCAGTACAGGACTCGATGCTTGAAATCACAAACTCTGAGATCATGACCAGAGTTGAAATCAAGAGTCTGATTCTTAACTGACCAAGCCACCCAGGCACCTCCCCCCACTACCTCAATAAGGCTTTTAAAAGATCACATCTTCCCTCATAGTATCTTTCTGTAATATTGATACTCAAGAATTTTGTGAATTAGCAGGATCTATTGGCTCTTGGAGGTATACTAGTTCAAGTTCTCCAAAAAGCTAGCATGAAGGCAGGATTAGATGTGCAGAAGATTCACTGAAGGAAATGCCAGCAAGGGATAAAAGAGAAGGGAGCAGAAGCTGGTAGGTGACCCTTCCAGCCTGGAACCTGATTTGACACCTGTGAAAAGCAGACGGCTTGGATGAGAAGAGTCTCAGACCGCAGTGTTGTTCTGAAAAGTCTCCCGCAGGCCAATTGGGAGCCCCTCAGCAGAGGCTGCACATTAGAAGAGTTCCCCATGGGGCACCGCAACTCTGTCCTGGAGAAGCTGGGGGTGGGAGAGCCCGGTCCAGGCAGGAGTGCTGTGGCAGACTCCCGGATGCCACAGCTGGAGGCTGCCCGGCAAACATGTTCCCTGTTCAGGGACTCTGGAAAGCGGAACTGAGCAATGGTCTTTGTGACCACCGCACAGGGATAAGAGGGTCTTTGTAGGTACAGAAAACATAAGTTCTTTTTTCTCCCACTTCTTTACATTTTGATAACCGCTACTCTTTGGCCAGTGTGACTCTGACAGCCAGAGTGTACACAGGGACAGGTAGTAGGATATCATTAACTTGTGACTTAGTTTCTTGCCTCTGTACAATACTATAGCCACTCTAAATGTTTGGTAAGGGGCTGGGGTGGTGCGAACACTATCCACAGAGGTTAAATACATCAGCTTTTTACCACAACCTTTACCTTTTGTCCTGAGACACTCAAAACAACAACATTCCTGTTTAACAGGGAGGGACTATGTAATTAAAAATTGCTGTTTAAAGTGTGCTGATTTGAAGGGGCACATGCACCTCAATGTTTATAGCAGCACTATAGACAATAGCCAAAGTATGGGAAGAGCCCAAATGTCCGTTGATGGATAAATGGATAAAGAAGATGTGGTATATATATAATGGAGTATTACTCAGCAATCAAAAAGAATGAAATCTTGCCATTTGCAACTACGTGGATGGAACTAGAGGGTATTATGCTAAGTGAAATTAGCCAGTCAGAAAAAGACAATATCATATGACTTCACTCAGATGAGGAATTTTTAAGATACAAAACAGATGAACATAAGGGAAGAAAAGCAAAAATAATATTAAAACAAGGAGAGGGACAAAGTATAAGAGACTCTTCAATACAGAGAACAAACAGGGTTGTTAGAAGGGTTGTGGGTGGGGGGATGGGCTAAATGGGTGAGGGGCATTAGGGAGGACATTGTTGGGAAGGTCACTGGGTGTTATACATACAGGGTGAATCACTGAAATCTACGGCTGAAATCAGTATAGCATGATATGCTAACTAACTTGGATGTAAATTAAAAAATAAATAAGTAAAAAAAATTGCCGTTTAGGTGTAGAGCCCATGATACTCACCAAAGTCTGACAGAAGCCATGCTAACATCCATTGTCTCTGAATTAAGCCCGAAGTTTGGTGTCTAGTTTTTTTTTTTTATCTCCCTCCCCCCCATCAACCATGTGGCCTATTGGCCCCTTTCTTTCACTTCTACAAAAGACAGGTGGAGGATTCGCTTCCCTAAACTGTAGAGCAGAGAGGGGCCACTCTCCCGTGGGCTGTGTTCTCCAGGGGAGTGAGCTGCACTAGAAACGGGCTGGGTGGAAGACGAGCGGAGCGTAAGGAGTCAGCGACAGGAGCGCTAAAGAGAGTTCCTCTGTGGTAGGAAAGTGAAATAGTCCCAGGACTTGGGAGTTTTTGATAAATCAAAAAAAAAAAATTACTACACCATGCCAGACTCTTTACTAGGCGCTTGGGATATATAAGTGAACAAAATGAAAATCTCTGCCCTTTTGTAGCATACATTCTAGCAGGGAGACACTGATATGTACATGAACAAAATACATAAATCAGTTATATCTAACTACATACATGGCAGTAAAACATGGCTTTTCTTAAAATTGCTTTTCATCAGCAATGGCCTCATCTGCTATTCCCAGAAGGAGAAATCTCTTCCCTCTGTTTTCTTTGTCCCTTTTAGGTTCTTTCATCTTGGCTTCCTGTTTCTCCTCCAGGGAAGGAAATATTTCCTTTGCAGAAATTCATCAAGTATAGCTTCCAGAAAATCACTGACAGAGTAAAATGACCCTGACTGTATTATTTAGTTAATATTTTTTGATCTCTGGCAAGTCGGCTTTTTCAGTAGATCTTAATACATTTCCAAAAACCAGTTCAGAAAATAGATTTAAAACATAATTGGCTAAAATGAAATTAAAACACATAGGTCTTCAGTTTTAAAATCGATGGCATTAACTTACCGAAGACAGGTATGACACTGGATAAGGACAGCCACAAGTCTCACTGATTATTGTCTGAAATCCATAGATCTCCTCAGTAATAAATAGGGAAAAAGACAGTAAAAAGTACTCAGCTGTGAGGAATGCAGACATTTTGATTCTCCCTTTGCTACATTAAATAATACAGCCTGCAATCTAGAGAGACAGGAGGAGAAAACCAAGTGAGAAATAATGACTTCAAGGGTATAGGACTCACGTTAAACCCTGACTCTGTTTCAGGGCCCAGCCCTAGATCAGTCGAGAATACACAATTTCAGCCTGATTTAATGGAAGTCTTTCTTTCTTTTTTTCTTTTCTTTTTTCTCTTTCCTGCTTTCTTTCTTTTTTCCTTGGGGAAGGGACTATTTAAGGTTCTCTAAGGTCTTCTGGGTTCATCTTTAGGGAAAAACCAAAACTGGGTTGATTCATATTTAAAATTAAATGATACACTTTATAAGACAGTATCAATGAATCCTCAAACTGCTTCTCAACCCCCAACTCCAGGCCCATATGCAGATTCTATTTTTAACTTTTTACATTAAAAAAGCAAAAATTATCTTAGTAGCTATGGGCAGTTGACACTTTAATGAAACTTGATTAAAGCCAACATTCAATTAAAAGACAATGTAGGTCACAATCTGAAATAATTGACAGAATGTGTGGAAACATCCCTCATCCCTGTTATGACCAACATTTTCGAGAACAGGTCACACTCCTGTCTTCCCTCCGCACTGGCCTGAGCTCTGCTCTGCTGTTTGTGAGGCTGCTCTCCTTCACGGTGATGGTGGCTCCATCCATCCGTCTCATCTTCAACACTCTGTACCTTTGGCCTCCCCGTCTTTTAAAATTGCTCTTTTTGGGCTCCTGTGATACTCTGTTTTCTTGGGTCACTCATCTGGCCTCTCACAGATTCTTTCACTCCCTCTATTCTTTTTCTCGCTTCTCAAAAAGAGGCAGAACCCCCAAATCCAGCCATTGGTCCTCTCGTCTTCAATTTCATCTATGCCACAGCTTCTGCAGCTGTGCTTTAAGCCCCAAACTTTTCTTAAAGCATCAGCTCTGCATTGGAATATACAACTGCCTGCTGAGCATCTTAAAATGGATGTCCCTCTGTTTCTCAAGCTAAAAGTCTGAAACAGTCTCCTTCCTACTCTCTCTGTTTTCAGTATCATCTCTTTTTGTTCTTTCCATCTCTTGGGTCAGAAAACTTGGTCAGAATTGTCTTCGAATCCTTCTTCTCTCTCATTCTTTACAATTAATCACTTGGCTACTTGAAACTATTTTATTCTTATAATTATGAATTTCCATTCCCAACGCCTCTTTTCATAATTAGGCTTATAAGAGGCTGTCTGGATTATTAGAATAGCCTTTTAACTCGAATTTCTTTTTCTCTCTCCTTTTCTTTCTTTGAGAAATAATAATCTATTCCTTATCATGTGCCAACATTTTGCTGGAAGCTTGGGAAACAAAAGCAGTTAGACCAGGCTCCTTCTTTGAAGAGCTCACAATGCAGCCGAAAAGAAAGATGTGAAAGATACTCACTCACATGGATGATGTGTGGGTGGCCCAGAGAGAGGGGCGATTTTTTTTTCAGGTGGGCAAGGACCAGAGCAAGGGCTTGACTGAGAAGGTGGCTTTGGAGCTGAGGTTTGCTGAAGGATAGGATTTCACTGGATGGGAAGTCATGAAGAAAGGCATTCTGGGTCAAGGTAGCAATGTGCACAAACTCACAGAGACAACAAGGAGTGTGGTTTGTTTAGCAGTCTGATGTCACTGAATGCAGACTAAGGGGGACAGCAGGAGCAGGAGACTGGACGGTGAGTTGGGCTGGACTGTGAAGCGCCTTGACTGAAGTATGTGGGTTTTGTTCTATAGAAGCTTTGGAACCACTGCTTTCACTTCCCACATCTAACTAAACACCGAATTCTGAGTAGAATCAAAACACTGATGTTTGAATCTCATCTATTTGCCACTGACTCAGTGTTGTTTCTGCCCCTATTCTTGGGGGCTTTTGGCCAAATTCCCCAATGAGAACATTTCTGTAGCCAATGTTCAACATTTAATTAATTATATTTTCCTTTTCTTTTAGAAAACAAATGGAATTTGGCAATATGTGGAAATATCAGGATCTATGTACAAATTTCTTAGAAGATAATCTATACACACACGCACATACACATATACTTTTTTTTTCCATTAAAGTATGGTTCTCTGAGAAATGTCCCCAGCCAGAAATTTTGCTTGCTTGTTGTTTTTGGCTACTACAGAATGGAGAGATAGTTCCTCATTGGTCTAGCCTCAAATAACATTATGACTGGCCCATGATTTCTGCCACTCCCTTCTGGCCTAAAGGATATAATGAAAAGGGAGAGAGCACCTGCCACTGACCCTCATGTGAATGGGGAAGCGAAGCCCTCCAGGTCTGTCTTTCAGGAGGAGTATGCCATACCTCCTTGGTGGATCCTTGGCTGCTTGGACATTTGCAGCACTCCGTTTAGGGTACTCCACAAGGCTGCTAGTATCTACTTTTGCCCTGAGCAGAAAATAAATAGAACTGCAGGACAATCTTTTGTCCAGTTTCAAAATGTCCCTTGGTGTTTGAAAACTTCTGTCCCATTATTTATTATACAGAATCAAAGTAGGGCTATCTTAGAAAAGGGAACATCCCTAATTTTGGAAAGATGTTTAAACAGCCTCTCACTATGTCTCACCCAGTTTGTTATGCTATAAATAATGATCTCCTTGCTTCCTGTTTTTCTTCTTCTGTTTAGTTTACTTTCTATTCTCTGATTTTGCTGTTAAAATGAAGATCTTCTTCAACTTCTATGTTTAAACATTCCAGTATACTTCTTGTTACTTATGGGATAAAATCCCAAATTGCTTGGCATAGTAACTCCCTCTGCAACCTAATCTCCCCTCTTGACTCAACACCATATGAAATTTCTAGGAATAACCCCCCAATGTATGTAAGAACTGTATAATTTGTACCTCTATCAGAGGTTTTTGATGCAGTTAAGAATTTTTTATGCTAAACAACCCACTAGGGAGTCTACAGATTGATTTTTGAAGGCCCCTGAACCTCTTGAAATGAACCTTACTCATTTTGAGTAAGAAATATATTGGAGCATTTTCAGAGGGATATGCTCCACATCTTCTGTAAGATTTTCAAGTGGGCCTGTACAATCTCATGGTTAAGAACCATGGTAAGTGTATCGAGAGCCTGGGCACTAGGTAATCCAATTTGATAGAATAATATACAAAGTAAGAATGGATGTCAAGGTTCTAGTCTGTTCATCAAGTACAGAACCTCATAAAATGTAAAACTGAGGCCTAGGAAATTATAACAACTTGTCTGGTATCATTCATACACTGAATAACACAATTTAGATTTAATTGTGTGTTATCTTCTCTATTGTTTGCTGTTTCATATATTAATGTCATTTTTTTCCAACCACAATAAAATGGAAGCTACTTGAAAGTAATAGCCTTTCCTTGAGGTGCTGCTGCTGCTGCTTCAGATAATTTTGGAGGAAACTGATTAAATGACATGACTCAGGACACAGGCTAATTACTAGTAAGCATCAAACCAAGATATGAAAATACAGTGGTATATTGTTACTCTTACATAGAAAACTCAATCTTCTTAAAAATCCTGGATTATGAGAATTTACTTATTTACATTAAGTACATTCAACAGATCAGGCAATTTCCAAATAAATGTGAGATTTTTTAAAATGAAGTGTTCTTGAAATGATGGATCCACAGATTTGCAGATCTGGGAACATTTGTTTTTCATGTTACCCAGTTGATTTATGGAATGATTAATGAAAGAAACTGCCATTTACCAGAGATATCTTTAAAAAAGATTTTTTTAATGTTTTATTTATTTTAGAGACAGAGAGAGACAGAGCATGAGAGGGGGAGGGGCAGAGAGAGAAGGAAACACAGAGCCAGAAGCAGGCTCCAGGCCCTGAGCTAGCTGTCAGTACAGAGCCTGACGCGGGGCTCGAACCCATGACCATGAGATCTGACCTGAGCTGAAGTCGGAGGCTTAACTGACTGAGCCACCCAGGCGCCCCCACCCGAGATATCTTTTATTAAGCTGTGGGAAGCAGAGGAACTTGCTTCACATTTTTGTTTAACCTTTGCAGATATTTCAAATCCTCTCAATGTTTTACTGATTTACAAAACGGTGTAGGATGGTTTTATTTTGTTAGAGAGCTCAAGTGCCCTCTCCTGTTTCTTTTCTGTCACTACAGTCAAATATCAGCTAAGATACTTGATATAATAGAAAAATTGTCCTTGTAGAAATAAAAGCAATAAATTCATTTTGATAAAACTAAATTAAAACTATGGATTCTAATTATAAAAAAGGAAATTATCATGTGCTAAGAATTTTTGAAGCATTTACACATTTTGTAATTTGATCAGCAAATAAAATCCCAAACATTTGCCTTAATCATGTTTTTGTCACTTATATTTTATCTTAAAAATGCAAATTCTAGTTAAAACTAAAGAACACTTTAGACTTTCAACTTTTACAAAGCCTAAATTTTTTACTATGTTGACTAATGTCTTTTTTAAAAAGATGAATCAAATAAGATATGTTTCCAATTTAAATGTTCAGAAGCCCAAAATCATTAAGGAGGGCCAATCATGATTTTATTCATGTAATTAACTAAATTTACCACTGAGAAAAGAACCTCCATCTTGTTAAGATGTCGTGTGATTAATATTCTGAATAATCTAAAAATAGAACTTCTGAAGCTTGTTGCAAACTTAAATTTTGACTAATAATTATGCATACTAGTTCCCTTCACTACAAGATCTCAAGTTAGGTCAGATTCATTTCAACTGCTATTATTAACAGCATCATTAAAAAAATAAAGAAATGGTATCTTCAAGTCTTAATGTTTCAGTTATCTACATGCTTAGAGGCTTAGGAATCATTGCAGAAACATTTCTCTCTTTCTCAATCTCTTTTTCATAGGAGTGATTATTCCATCACTTCCATGGCTTTTAAAATTTTCTAGCTGTTGGTAGCTATTCAGTTGTTGCACAAAGATCCTGGCTGCTGGCCTTTTGGCGTCTGCTAATATTTTCACAGACCTCAACTGAACTTTCAGTCTGTTCATCAGATTTCAGAGGCTGACAATAGAAACCACTTCTATTTGTCTTTTAACCCTTCACTTTTAATCCTTTCCATAATCTGCTTGAAAGTACTGTACTAGCCAGTTTAGGGATAGAGAGGGAAAAGAGGAAAATCTATGTTCTCTTTGTAATATTTGAGATTCCCTTCCCTTTTCATTCAGAGAAAAGCAAATTAAGCAAACACTCAAACTGGGAACAATATGGCACATATAACTAAGATTAATATTGGATGAGCCTCAAACTTATAACACAGTCATTTGAGCTTCTGTGTGCCAAAATTAGTCGGCAGAAGCAGTGGTAAAAAGCACATACAAAAAAGGGGAAATGGCTTAGCAGTGTGGAGCAGAAACAAGTAGGGCCTGCCGGAGTAGTGACCTCACACTTAAACTACAAAAGGAGAAATTTGCCCTAACACACAGGTTCGTCGTGGGTGCGTCAGTTAGGCACTCCCACCTTTTCTGAAGGCCTGGGAAGAATAGCTTTCTGTTTCCCTTCCTCGCCCTCACTGACTCTTAACTCCAAGGGGAGAGGCATGGCCTGTTGTCTGTTCGGTGACTGTTCAGTCCCTGGTTTTGAAAGGTCAGCAGGTCTGGATCAGAACTCAGACCATCTCAAGGTAGGTAGAAGGCCAGTCTCTGCAGCAGCAGTTCTAGGTGAGAGGGCATCCTTTGCCTCGTGGCTGTCCCTCAGGTAGGTTACCCCACAGGCTAGGGCACCCTCTCATGGACATGCTGACGTAAGCTGTAGTCTCCAAGTGAATGCTACTGGTGATAAAAATGTTAGGTGGACACCTGGAAAATGATGCATTTGGTCTCTGCTATATTTTCCCCTGAGAACAGCTGTCTTGTCAGCCAGTGAGCCTGTAAGGTACAGTCTTGGCCACTGAGCTTTATAGCACGTCCACACTGCAAATCCTCTCAGCCAATGAGGTGTTGTCTGTTTTTATTTTTAACATGCTATACTGAATGCATGGCTTCTGCAATGTGTGTTGTTTAATTAGTTGTGGCCAATCTTCCTGACATTTGTGTTTTGGCAAACTTTTTAGACCTATAACGTCAGACAACTGTATGGAAGTAGAAAGGTGGAACCAGTTGCAAATAAGAGATGCCTACCATGGTGCAAATTAAAAATGAGTTTTATATGGCCTTTAAAGGACTGTTTGCAGCAACACAGGATAAAAATAAGTGACAATTTGGGATTGGTTGAAGTCCTATAAGGAACTGAGGAATATTACAAACTTTATGGCAGCCCAGAAAGATTGACTAAAAGTCATGTCAATAGTAGATAGAACATGTGTACAGCTTCATAAGATTTGAAGAGGAGAACAAGTGTTGGGTGCCAGAGGCAGCCTATCTTCTTAGGAATTAATCTACTCTGTTGCAGCCCTAGAATCAGCCATTTCTCCTAGAAGACTTGGTTTCTTTCAGTTGGACCAAGGTCTGGGTGCTAGGTTTGCTTGTTGCTACTCTGGCCCTAGCTCTTTGGCCCTTTTCAGTAAAGAGAACTAAGATACATATGCACATGTATGCCTCTGCCTGCATACCAGTGTACAGACACATGCATATATATATACACATGTGCATGTACATATATGTGCACATAAACTTTCATATAAATGCTTTCTAAAATCATGAGTTTATACCAATTCCTGCAGTTCTGATACACTCCCAAAGGGTTCTTTCTTGCCTTCCAGCATTCCGTATTTGTGTATCCTTCTTCCATAGTGAGAATTCTGTTTTCCAACAACAACAACCCATTTAACTCATTTGTTCATCCCTTTATTTAGTACATCTAAAATAGTTTCAGAATTGCTTTTCCCATGACATTACAATAAACAACGTACTAAGAAGAGTATGGGCGATGCTCAGCGTCACTCATCATCCGGGAAATACAGATCAAAACCACACTGAGATACCATCTCATGCCAGTCAGAGTGGCTAAAATGAACAAATCAGGAGACTATAGATGCTGGTGAGGATGTGGAGAAATGGGCACCACTGTTGGTGGGAATGTAAACTGGTGCATCCACTCTGGAAAACAGTGTGGAGGTTTCTCAAAAAATTGACAATAGAACTCTATGACCCAGCAATAGCACTGCTAGGGATTTACCCAAGGGATACAGAAGAGCTGATGTATAGGGGCACATGTACCCCAATGTTCATAGCAGCACTGTCAACAATAGCCAAATCATGGAAAGAGTCTAAATGTCCATCACCTGATGAGTGGATCAAGAAGATGTGGTGTGTGTGTTGTACAACACACACAATGGAGTATTACGTGGCAATGAGAAAGAATGAAATATGGCCATTTGTAGCAATGTAGATGGAACTCGAGGGTGTTATGCTAAGTGAAAGTTAGGCAGAGAAGGACAGATATCATATGTTTTCACTCAAAAGTGGAACAGGAGAAACTAAACAGAGGGCCATGGGGGAGGAGAAGGGGAAAAATAGTTGGGGAGAGGGAGGGTAGCAAACCATGAGAGACTCTTGAATACTGAGATCAAACTGAGGGCTGATGGGGGTAGGAGAGAAGGGTAGGGGGGTGATGGGCATGGAGGAGGGCAATTGTGGGGATGAGCTCTGGGTGTTATATGGAAACCAACTTGACAATAAATGATAATAAAAAAAACTATCCTAAAAAAAAGAAGAGTTTGGGATTTATTTGTATTCTCACTCCCCATGTACGCCAAGACTGAGGGCATATAGTCAAATATTGTGCTTACAAATTACATAGATTAGTTGTTCCTCATCCTCCATCCCTATATCCCTTCCTTCCTTCAGTGTGGCTATAGTATTCATGTGAAATACAAGTAGGTTCGTGTGTTTCAGTTTGCTTTCAGTTTTAGCACTTTGTATTCTTATTGACTTATATTAAGTTTTTGAATATGTAGAATACCAACATGATCTCAAAAGTCAAACAATACAAAAGGGTATAATCCGAGATGCATCACTGCTTCTTGTATTCCTTCTACCCAATTTCTGCAACCCCTTGTAGACAACCAATTACATTGTTTTCAGGTTTGTGCTTATTGTGTTTCCTTTTGTAATGATAAGCCATCACATGCATTTTTAAGTGTCCCCCTTAATTTACACAAAAATTAGCTCACTATACACTTTTTAAAATGTATTTTTCTTTTTTCACTAATAACATCTTCTGGAAATCGTTCCATACCAGCACATAGAGCTCCTCCTAATTGTGTTTCACAGCTGCATAGTACTCGTTTGTGTGTATGTACCATTATTTATTCAACCAATCTCTTATGCTTGACAGTAACAAATGTAACTCTCTGAATAACTTTGTGCATTCATGTTTTTCATATTGTTGGAGGTAGATGTTCGGGAAATATTCATAGAGGGAATCCTAGTGTTGTGGTTTGGTTTTCTTGTATAGAGTTGGTTACATGGTATCAAATTCCCCTTTTTGAGGGGGGGCTCACACCATTTTTCATATTGATCAGGAGAATATTGCAGTGCCTGTTCTCCACCACCTCATCAATAGAGTATATAGTCAAACTTTTGAATTTTGTCAATCTGACTGGTGAAAATAATTTCTACTGGATTTTTTCTCAATTAAAAAGAATTCTTAATCAATTAGGCATTTAACCCTTTATCTGTGGCATATGCTGTGAGTATTTTTTCCTAGTTTGTCAGATGTCTTTGACTTTATTAATGTTTTTGCCATGCAGAATGTTTTATGTTTTAATTAGTAAATACTCAAGTTTACTAATGTCTTATTTTATTCTATCTGGGACTTTAGATCATGGCTAGAAAGCCTCTCCTTATAAAAACACTTTAGAAGAATTCACTTATGTTTTCTCTTGGTACTTGTATGGTTTTTTTATGTTTATATCTATGATCTCTTTGGAGTTATTTCTTGGGTGTGATGAAAAAAATGGGTCTGCTTTTACCTTTTACCACGTGGCTATCCAGTTGTCCCTATGCTGTATGTTAACGAGAGCATCTTTGCCCCAGTGATCTGAGACACTAAACTAGATTCGTATATGTAGTTGGTTCTCTTTCTGGAGATTTTATTCTTTTCAATTGGTCTGAGGGCTTCTTCTTGTCCCAATACCATACTGTTTAATGAATGTAGCACATTTTTATAAAGTTGCTTGCAGTTCTTTCTTTTGTCCCCCAACCCCCATTGCCACCTGCCACCCTACAGATCTTCCTATTCAGTGATTTCCTAGCCATCCTTGTGTTTTTCATTTTTATTTTTTAAGAAAATTAAATTTTAATCAACAGAAAGGTCACTTTCACTATATTATTATGACTCAATCATACTTAATGTGTATTCTGGGAAATGCTTTTGTAAAGAAGAATGATAGCCATTTTATTCCTGATTGTGAAAAATACTTCCCTCCTCTCTTTATGAGTTGAGTATATAAGAAAATTATTTCAGTTTAATACAGCCTTGAAAAAAGTTAATTTTATTGCCTGGTTCCTAATATCTTCTCATTGTTCTTACTTTTCACTTCTCACCAAAAATCTATCCCACAAAGAGGGAAAGAAAACCATGCCATCATCATGTTCTAGTAGCTTCTTCTTCTGGACTTTACAGTTGAAAACAATCTTTCATCTCATCACTCTTTAAATTAGTAGAACCCTCTACTGTATGTATTTATGGTTCCAAAACTAACTCAAGACAATGTAGTTCACTGTTTCTTTCTATACTGACATGCCCCTAATAAAAACCAGAGAAGATTAAACCAGCCCTGTCTCTATCATGGTAAAGCATGCTACTTTAAATTAGAATAAGCAGGGGTGCCTGGGTGGCTCAGTCAGTTAAAGCATCCGACTTCGGCTCAGGTCTTGATCTCAGTTTGTGAGTTTGAGCTCTGCATCAGGCTCTGCACTGACAGCTCAAGGCCTGGAGCTTGCTTTGGATTCTGTGTCTCCCCCCCTCTCTGCTCCTCCCCAGCTCATGTTCTGTTTCTATCTCTCAATAATAAATAAGTGTTAAAAATTAAAAAAAAATAGAGTAAGCAAAACTACGATCAATTTTACCTGCTTCAAATCTGTGATTCAAGAAATCATATCTGTTGACCCAAGTGTTCCATGAAGATCTATTATGTCTTAAAAATTCAGATCCTATTTTTTAAAAAGGCAGAGAAAAGGGGTGCCTGGGTGGCTCAGTCATTTAAGTGTCCAACTCTTGATTTCAGCTCAGGTCATGATCTCACGGTCATGAGATTGAACCCCATGTCAGGCTCAGTGCCGGGCATGGAGCCACTTATGAGTCTTTCTCCCTCTGCCCCTTCTCCAATGCATGCATGCAAGCTTTCTCTCTCAAAAAAAAAATTGGATCCTATAGAATTTATGTTTATCATCATAGTTCACTTTCTTTTGTTTCTGGCATAAATTATCATTTAAAAATTATATTCACTATAAGTTAAAGGAGAACCATTCTATCCATTAATTCTGGAAAATATTTTGTAATCTCAAGCTCAAACCACATATTTTAGTTGATCAATAGTATTTTGCACTCCATTGACATAGTCCAAAGTTTTTTTGTTTTTTTTAAAAGGCAGATCAAAAAACAAAAGTAAAAACAAACTAAAAATACAGCTCAAAAACTGTATCACCCCAACTTAGATACTCAATTCTATGTGTCTATGATAAGCCAAAAGACCATTTCATGAAGGGTTAACTTTTCAATCAGAAGAGATTGCCTTCAATGTTCAAGAACTTTCATTTTAGAAAACTTTGTGATTATTCTTGCTGTGGAAACTTTTAAGCATTTTATGTCAGTTTGAATCTTTTGTGAATTTTCATTTGACATATTTTCCCATTTTTTCTATTAAAGTCTCTGTTTAATTACTTAAGAGTCTCTCACATTTTATATCTATTAATCCTCTCTCTCTCATAAATTTTACAGATATTTCTTCCAAATTACTACTTGTTTCCATATTTGGTTTGGCATATTTTGATACATAAGGTTTTAATTATCTTTATTTATATTGGTCCTTTATATCATGGATTTTGAAAATTCCTATAATGCTTAGAATATTTTCTCCCATCTTCAGATTATTTAAATATTCACCTATTTGACTTAAAAAATGTTTAACTTTTTAATCCAGCTACATTTTGCTGCACATTGTGAGGTGAAGATCTAACTCTGTCCTGTTAAGCAGTTGTCCTAGTACTACTTGAAAATAATTTATTCTTTATTCATTTATGATTACCCTTATCATAGACATAATTTTGTATGTAGGCTCTCTTCTGTTTCAGTAATGTATTTGTCTATTCCTGAGACAGTACTATCCATTTTAATTATTATAGCTTTGAAATTTCTTCTATATGTTGGCAAAGCAAGTCTCTCTCTATACTCTTCAAAATTTTCTTAGACTATTCTTACATTTTAAAAATAGATGAACTTTCATGTAACTAACAATTTTTTTGTCCAGAACACACCACATTTATTCATGTTCACTGGAACACTGTTGTTTTCTTCATTTCAATCTTTTTAATAGTATTTGTATGTTTCTATAGGTGATATGTCAGGTTGTCTTGGCTGGTTCTCTGCTCTGATTTCATAAAGTTGAAATCATGGTGTCCTCAAGGCTGCCTTCTTTTTTGGAGGCTCTGAGGATGAATTAGCTTTTGAGATTATTCATTTTGTTAATAGAATTTAGTTGCATGTGGTTGTGCGAATGGTGTTTTCATTTCTTTGCTGGCAGTAGGCTGGCAGTTGTTCTCAGCTTCCAAGATCTGCTTCCATTCCTTGGCCAGCGACCCTCTTTCTCTGTCTTCAAGAACAGCAATGGCTAGTCAACTATTCTCATGTTTTGAATCTCTCACACCATCCCTCTGCCTTACCTCTCCTTTGCTCCTCCCATCTGCTCCATTTCTCCACATCTCTCTGACCCTGTGTGTTAATTTTGCATATGAAATTTAAGACCAACTTATCTAGCTCTATAAAAAAGCCCATTGGGATCAGATTACATTTGAAAATTAACTTAGAGGGGTGCCTGGGTGGCTCAGTCAGTTGGGCGTCCTACTCTGGCTCAGGTCATGACCTCAGGGTTTGTGGGTTCGAGCCCTACGTCAGGCTCTCTGCTGACTCCTAGCTCAGAGCCTGGAGCCTGTCCTCAGATTCTGTGTCTCTTTCTCTCTCTGACCCTCCCCTGCTCACACTGTCTCTCTCTCTCAAAAATAAATTTAAAAATAACATTAAAAAAAGGAAATTAACTTAGAATTGACACCTTGATGATGTTGAGATTTTCTAATAAAAAATAAGAGATATCAGGGTGCCTGGGTGGCTTAGTCCATTGGGCATCCGATTTTTGCTCAGGTCATGAGCAGAAGTCTTGCATTCGTAGGTTGGAGCCCCATGTGGGCTCTGTGCTGACAGTTCAGAGCCTGGAGCCTGCTTCTGATTCTGTGTCTCTCTCTTTTTCTGCCCCTCCCCTGCTCGTGTTCTCTCTGTCTCTCAAAAAATAAAATAAAACATAGAAAAAAGAATAAGTTATCTTTCCATTGTTTCAAGCCTCTTTCTGTGTCTTACGAAAGTATTTTAATAGATTTTTCATATAGATTTTGAGCATTTTTAATAAAATCTGCTCCCAAATATTTTATCTTTTTTTGTTGCCATTATAAATGGTTTTGTGCACTTATTACATTTCCTAGCTGGTTACTATTTGTTTATATGAATGCTACCAATTTTTACATGTTAGGTTTATATCATGTTACCTTGATTATTATTTTATTGTTTGAATTCATTTTCTCTTTGATTCTCTGGGATTTTCCATGTATACTATCTAGTATATTTCCCTCTTAAGTAAGGAAATAGCTATTCCTTACTATTTTCCTGATAGTTTTTATGAGGAATGGGTCCTTGATCTTGCCAAAGTCATTCTTCAACACATATAAAGAAATTCATATCATTTTTACCCACAGACATTACAATGGTAAATTAATTTATCATTTAATATTAAGCATTTTTACATTTAGTATAAACCTTATTTGATTCTGTTGTATTAATATTTTAATATGTTGTCAGAGTCAGTTCAGAATATTTTATTTAAAAATTGTTATATCAATCTCATAAACAATATTGATCTACAAGTATTTGTAGTATGTTTATGAGGCTTAGGTATCAGTGTTATACGTGGCTTCATAAAAAGAAGTCAAAAGTCATTCTTAACTTCTCATTGTCTGAGACAATTTATGTATCATTAGGATTGTCTGGTCCTAAAGGTTTGATAGAATTCTCCTGTATGATCATCTGGGCTTGATGCTATCATGTGGGGTAGCTAGAAAATTGTTCCCATTTTTGTAAAAATTGGTCTAAATTTTCTATCTTTACTGGGATCAGTTTAGGTAAAGTTTATTTGATTAAAAAATTATGCACTTCCTCTAGGCTTTCAACTTGTTAGCAGAAGGGCAAATGACTTAAAAATTTTCCTTTGGATCATAATTATTCACAACTTGTAATTACTCATTTTGTATACTGTGATATCTCCTCCTTTCCTTGAGTAAATTAGCTAGTGGCTTGTCTATTTTTGTTTATTTTTCCAAAGAACCAGGATTTTGATTAATTTGACCTACTGTTTTTCTGTTCTCTACTTCATTAATTTCTGATTTTAACTTGAACAATTCCTTCTTCTAATTTCATTTGACTTAATGATTTTGTTCTTTGTTCAGTGTTTTGAGTTGGGGATTTAATTACTTTATTTTTATTCTTTCACTTTTATTGATTTTGGTATATAGGCTTACAGATTATTTACATTGCTTTAGGTGTATTGCAGTTTCTGGCATATAGTGTTTTTATTAATGCTGTGTTTTTCAGAAATATATTAATTTTGTTTTATTCCCTTTTCACCCAAGAATTATTTCAATCAAAATCTTTAATTCCCATATGATATGTCTTTTATTTTTTAAGTTTATTTTTATTTTCCAGTTTTAATGCACTGTGGTCAAATCAGTTTTAGTGCTTCATTTTATGGAAACTATCAAAGTTTTCTTTGTATCCTAGAGCAGTGGTTTACAAATATGGCCTGGAGGTCTGTGGTCTGTACCTTTTCTTGTAAGCTTTTTAAAAAAATGTAAATGGAGAACTCAATAGATTATTTTAGAGCATATGCAGAGTGGAACAATCATGAAATTGGGAAACACTTCCCCCTCATTTTTTTCCGGTGACAACCTCTTTCTCCCATTTTAGAGGAAACCACTCTACCGAACTTATGACAATCAGTTTCTTTTCTTTAGTTTTCCTGCCTAAATATAAATTTCTAAACAATATAGCTTCATTTTGCTCATTTCTTACCTTATGAAAATAGAGTAAGTTTTAAAAATAAAACTTCTTATTTTGAGATAATTGAAGAGTAAGATGAAATTGTGAAAGATAATACAAAGAGATCCCATGTATTCTTTTGGCAGTTTTCCTTAGTGGTAGCATCTTGGAAACAGATAGACAGTTATGATAATCATAATATTGACATTGATATGATCAACAAATCTTACTCAGCAAGACCTTCAATTTTCTCCTTTTCTTTCCCTCCATCACCTCTTATCCAAGGAATACAATCTCTTTTCTCTCTCCCTGTAATCGTCCCCCAGAAACACTGCCTCTCTGAGGCTGCTACTTCAAGCCCTGAACACTTTCAAGCCCCTTCCCTGTAGCCAGGGCTGTGAATGACCAAATCCCAGTGTGTGTTTGATATTTTTTGAATGTCTCACCTCCCCTTATTAGCCCCTCACCCCACCTCTCTATGCATACAAGTTTACTGAGATGGTGTGCAGGTATTGGAAGCTTTGTTAGAATTCTTTTTCTCTCATGAGTGGTCTGAAAGTTGCAGTGTTTTCTGTTCCCTAACAATGTTTAAGTCCTGGGTCCTGTGTAGTTTTATTTGTTCTTCTTGTTGATTGTAAGGTTATTTTGGGAATGTCATGGGGAGATTTGGAATCAAGCTACTGCTATTGTTCTTCAACCATATTTAATCTCTCTAACAGTTCTGTGAGTACTGTCACCTCTCTGTCCTTTGAATAGGAGGAAACTGAGGCCCAGAGAAGTGATACCCAAGAAGTTGGTAAGTGGTACACCTGGGAATTGTGTAATAAACTCTCAGGGTTGAAGAGACTGTAACATTTCTGTTGCTTAGATAATTGCTATAACACACACACACATACACACACACTCATTTGTGGCTATTGAAATTTCTGCTTGAACATCTCCAGTGGTAAGGAACTCCTTGCCTCCAAATATTTGGATTCTCTAAACTGGTTAAAAAGTTTTTCTTATGTTGTGTTGAATTCTACTTCTGTGTGAATTCACTTTGGTTCAGGTTATGCCTTGAGGTCAACAAAGTTCAAATGTAAACCCTTATCCTCATTCTAGTGCTTTATTGTTGTAAGTCAGAAATGTATCCTTTGAGTCTCCTTTGTCAAATGGCCACATTGTTTTAGACATGTCCTATTTTACTTATATCTCTACAGAAATAAACACAAAACTACTTGGCAAGTCTGGCCAACATAAAATAGAGTAGGATAATGTGTTCTCCTATTCTGGACATTATATATTATGTTAATAAAATGTCATTGTATATATAGTAATTTGATTTATTCTGTTTTAACATCATGTGACTCTGTGAGTTGCAAAGGTAATGGTTAGGGCAAGGCCTCAGTCTTTTTCCACATTTGCTGATGACAAGTCACATGTTGCCATGCAGTCCTCACACAGGTAGCTGTCCGATCCCCAAGGCTGGACTTCTACAGTTTACCAATTCAATTTCATTATATCCAGCCTTGCCCAGGACTGAAACAGAGTCCTGTTACCATTCAAAATTTCCCTCTAAATTGATGATTCTTAAAGTGGTATGTTTTAAGGAATGTAACAAGTTATGGATAGAATATAACCCATCTTCTTTATCTGTTACACATTAATACACACCTACACAAAAACGTAGCTGAACATTTGATGATCTTATAAAATTTAGGATTCTTAATTTTGATTTCAGATAAATGGGTCAAATAATTTCTTTCAGTAGACTTTTTTCTCCAGAAAGTCTTCATTCCTTATCTTTCTACCCCCTACCCTAGTGTACTTAATCAAAGAATAAAATTTACACATGTTCTTTTTATAATAGTTACCATTGTTTCATTCTGGTATCACCAGTGTAGGTAACATCACACACTTTCTATTAGCTCTTTATAAGCATGTATTGGCACTTTTATTTTACCTTACTGGGGTTTTCTTCCTCTGTAGGCTGGATGACATTCCACTGGCCGACTGGTTGCCTATATGCTCCTTACATAGACTGTGACCTGATAGACTGAACAAGGAGAAATCATCACATAAGGTGAGCATTAAAAGATTATTTCTAATTAATATAGCAATGAATAAATATTTTACTTATGTATAATTAAAATACAGTGTTATATTAGCTTAGACATACAGTATATTGATTCAATAATTCTATACATTTCTCAGTGCTCATTAAGTAGGTGTACTCTTAATCCCCTTTATTTATTTCACCCATACCTCCCTCCTACCTTCCCTCTGGCAAGCACCAGTTTCTCCCACATATTTAAGTGTCTCTTTTTATTTTTTTGTTTGTATGTTTTGTTTCTTAAATTCCACATGAGTGAAATAAAATGGTATTTGTCTTTTCTGATTGACTTAATTCACTTAATATTTTGCTCTCTAGGAACATCCATGTTGCTGTAAATGGCAAGATTTCATTCTTTTTTAGGACTGAGTAATATTCCATTATATATATATGGAATCCCACATCTCTTTTATCCACTCATCTATGGGCGGACACTTGGATTGTTTCCATATCTTGGCTACTGTAAATAATGCTGTGAGAAACAAAGGGGTGCATACATCTTTTTGATTTGGTGTTTTCATTGTCTTTGGGTATAAATACTCAGTAGTGGAATTACTGAATCATATAGTAATTCTATTTTTAATTCTTTGAGGAATCTCTACACTGTTTTGCACAGTGGTTGTGTCAATTTGCATTCCTACCGATGGTGCATGAGAGGGTTCCTTTTTTTCCCACATTCTCACCAGTATTTGTCATTTCTTGTGTTTTTGATTTTAGCCATTCTGACAACTGTAAGGCAATATCTCATTGTGGCTTTAATTTACATTTCCCTGATGATTAGTGATTTGAGCATCTTTTCATATTGGCCATCTGTATGTCTTCTTTGGAAAAATGTCTATTCAGCAATGAATATATCTTATAGGAATTTATCTTCTGTAAAATTCTCCTACATAATACATATCCATATAAGCTTAATACAGTGAATGACCATGTTGTTCTACATGGAGGGTCAAGATATTTTTTAAAGAAAGTTTGCCACATCTGTATTTATATCAAATCCTCACTCCCAGAATGAAACAACCCAAAGGATCACCATAAGTAAGCAAGTCTTAAACCAAATCCAGGGCCTACTGGAAGAGTCACACTTTGCACAGCAGTGTCATTATAGTCTTTATTTGCCAGTTGCTATTATCAACAGAAAATGCCGATGTTGTTCATCAAGAAAGTGTTCATCCTCTAAAATACATTAAAAATTGAACAGATATGTAGATTACACAAAAATGATTGAAAATGGTATCTCAAAACAAATCTGTATACTAATCATCATTGTTTAATATGAATAAAAATCTTGGTATGTTTGAGGTATCCCAGATTTTGAGTGTTTTAATTGACACATGAGAAATGACTTTATTTACCTATTTTTTATTATAGAGGGAGAGAGCATGTGAGTGGGGGAGAGGGCAAGAGAGAGAAAGAGAGAGAATCTTAAGCAGGCTCCACATTCAGTTCAGAGTCCAAAACAGGACTCAATCCCATGACCGGAGGATCATGACTTGAGCCGAAATCAAGATTCAGACACTTAACCAATTGAGACACCCAGGTGCCCCAAGAAATAACGTTTAAAATGTTATTTATTTAAAACATATTACTTTATAGAATGTTTTTGAAATGACACAATTATAATGAACAGACTAGTGAGTGTCAGGAATTAGGGATGGTGGAGGGAAGAGGGGGTGAGTGTAGTCATAAAGGGTGAGATCTTTGTGATGATGTAATAGTCTGTATTTTAATTGTAGTGGTGGTTACATGAATCTATACATGTAATAAAATGGTATAGAACTATACACATACATTGTTTTCTGGTTTTGATAGAGTACTATAACTTTGTAGGATGTAACTATTGGGTAAACTGGGTGTATATAGGATCACTCCATAGTATTTTTGCAACTTCCTAAAAATCTACATTTATTTCAAAATAGAAAGTTAGAAAACAATTATACAACCTACCCATCATCTAGATCATTTTACAAGTTAGCTCAATATCATTTAACAACTATTTGCCAAGATTAAACATATGCACAGTGATTGCCTCTGATCATTTCTATCATGAAGCAGGATTATAAACATATAAACTTAAAATATTTCCAAAACAAAAGCTAGTGAATGAAGGGCTAGGGATTTTGGGATTAAATGAATAAAGTAACCTTACAAAGTTAAAGTAAAGTAACAGTCATTTTTTGGCAAGTAATAGAGAAAACCCCAAGTCTTTAAAAAGGCAACTCTGCTAATTTAGGGGATAAAATTTCCTCTTTGTCTTTTTCATCTTATAGGAACACCTATTGCCCTATTAGTCATTCAATAACCTGGTTATTGAATGGGTCTAGGGTTATTGAATGGGTCCTATGGTCTTCTGTCTACTAAGGTTTCAGGAGGATAATCCTCAGGAAAGAACTTCAGAATCTCTCATATTCATTGTCATGGTAGTTAGTGCTACATAGCCAAGTTGTTAAGTGTACTCAGCTGGTGGACTTGGAAATTCCCACAACTGTGAATTTACACATGAGAACCTGGATAGTTTGGTGATTGCTTATACATAGAAAGCAAAGTATACATGGTTGATGGAGTGACTTTACAGAGTCATAGTGTCTGAGGGACAGTTAACCTAAAAAAAGGTAAAGTCATATACCAACTTGCCCCATGAAAACTATAAGCACAGTCAGAAACTAAGTAACACTCAGGACAAATTAGCATTCTTTAGCTAACATTATTGTTAACAGTCTGTTGGCACAGTGTGAGTTTCAGAATTAGGAAGGTAGAAAAGAGGTCATGAGCTCATGATATTTAAGTTCCAGACCAAACATATGGACCAGAAAATGACAGGAACTCTTCTTCTACATACTATTAATCTTGGACTAACCATAGACATCAGATTGTACTTTTTAAGTGCTTTCATTACTGTCATAAAACTAAAAGGCAGACCAAGAAACTAAGTTTAGTTTTCAGCATGTCATGAAATACCAAGATACATAATAAATGAAAAAAAATGACCTATTGGGTCAGAGAGACATGGATTCAAGAAATATATATGGCACCAACAGGCTATCGGAGTCTGAGCAAGTTATAGACAAACTAGTAAGTTTAGGCTAGATTTTGTTATGGCTACAACATCTTTCTCCATCCTCAACCTGAATCTCAAGAGCTTGCCAGAACAAAAATTTCCTTAGTATGTCCAGTGCTAGTCCAGCAGACTGCCACTGTCGAGCATAGTCTGTCAAGCATTCAGGTGACAAATGCTCCATTTGACAAATGTTTCACTAACACATGGGGAAAGGAACATGGCAAATTATATACATATGTGTTTGCATCTCACTGACCAAAGCAAGTCACACCTAAACTCAGAAGATATGGAGAAGTGCAAGCTTCTTAATGTGCCAGAAGAGGAGGAGAACTGAAATATTTGTAAACAATCCCACATTTTCTTAACTCCTTCAACTTCAGTTTCCCCCCCTGGAAAAAACGAGTCAATAATATTTAACGAGAAGGTACTTGTGCATATCATGAGATGACAGGAGCAGATCTCTGGTGCCATACTGCCTAGGTTGGAATCTCAGTCTAAAGACTTGTTAGCACAACTTTGGATACTTTTCTTCATTTCTCTATCTTCAGATTCCCCATTTGAAAAATAGTATTCATGCCTATTATTTGTGAAGATTAAATCAGTTAATATGAGCAAAATAGTGCCTAGTGCATAATAAGGACACTAGATATTTACTTTTGTCCCCTAACCTGGCTTCTGGAACACAGAGAATCTTTACTGAGGATTGGTGGTCATCATGATGATGATTATTACCAGCACTGAAGCCATGCTTGCTGTTGCACAGCACTGTCTTATTGATATTTGTGCATAAAATAGAAGTCAGGAAAAGTCTAATCAGAATGCACTGAGTGTGCTGGACTGGATTCTGTAGAACTTAAAAAGCTTCACTGGAAGCCCTAAGATTTTGCAGCAAGTGCAGCAGGTGAAGCTTCTTGAAGGTGGAAATATCTAGTTGTTTGCCACTGTTGTGCAGTGCCATCGCTGTGCTGGTTTATTCTGGAGCTGAGTGATTTGTGGAGTGAGATGAGATGGAAATGGCCCAGCATAACTGTAGTGACTGCACAGTACGAACAATGTCTAATCAGAGCACACAGGAAGGAAGGTGGAGACTTGGCCTCTTCATCACACTCACATGACTGGGCTAGCAGCAATGCTAAAACCAGTCTATTTTAAAATTCAAAGGTCGTTTTAAAGACATGTTGCCTTTTTTTTTTTTTTGTATTGTCTAAGCCCAGGTGTTTAAAGCATTTTAGTACATCTAGAAATTCAAAGCTTTCCAAGTGACTGAATTATACAGTGAAGTCCTGGAGATTGGCAGATTCTCAAGTAATGGGCATTACCAAAACGGCAGAAATAACTGTTTTACCCTATGAGACTTGGAGGTTAAAATAGGATGCATTTTTTTCTTTGAGTCAAAAAAGAAGCATGTTAAGGCCATACTTGGTGTTTTGGTGACAAAGATTTTGATGAACTCAACATTACAGAATGTTTGGCAGTCACTCTAAGATCATAGGGTATTTTTCTGGCCAGTCTGGAGGCAATTTTTATGCTTTAATTATGATTATTTTTAAGGTCATCCAGATCATCATATTTATCCCTTTCAGACATGTAGGCTCCCAGGTAGTATACTACAGAGGTGTGTTAAACTGGAGGCTCTAAAATGTATATCACTCAAACATAAAATTCAAAAGTAAATTATTTTTAAGAGTTTGTAAGTTTATTTTCGGGGGAAGGGAACTACTATTACTTAAGCCAACATTATTTTTTTGTTGTTGTTTGGGACTGTCCCAAGCCTTATAAGAGTGTCATTCCCAAGTTATTGTGACAACCCAAGTGCCTACACCCATTTCCAAACACCCTCACGGGGCTGCACTGTTCTCAGATGAGAATCTGGGAGCTTGTTGGCTCATGTGACTTGATATGTGAAGGAGTAAGGGTTTTTAGTTTGGCTGAATATAAAAGCATCCTTAAACTGGTGTTTGAAGTTGAAGACTTTTCTTAAAAGATAAATTTTAAAAGACAATTTTACAACCACAAAACATTCTTTTGTTCAAAGAAAAGACACAAGTTCAATCGATATAACCATTCTCAAGCTGAAAAATAAGAATGCTAAATTTACAGTATTCCTATTTTTGACCCTGAGTGGTAGAGGGCTTATGTTTCCAACCCAATCCTGGATTACCTGGGTATGGAAATTTCTTAACGCATCACAGAGCCCAGCTTGCTATGTCTCCTTCAGTTCTTGAGAGCCTGCTGACACCTATGTAACCCTGTGCAAGTCAGTTAGCCTTCTGATGCCTTGATCTTCCGTGAAACACATATCTGAAGCAGTGTAGCAACATGGCAAGAGCTGAATGAATGCTTCTCATCAGTCATTTTGCTCTTTCAGTGATTTGGTGACTAGATTGAGTTGGTCTGGTGAGATTTGTGAGAAGAATGGTGTTCTGTGAAATAGAGACTATTTTGAAGAAAAGAGGATGTTTGCTTAAAAGTCAATTTGCTGTGTGAACTTCTGGATGGTTGAA
This sequence comes from Suricata suricatta, assembly GCF_006229205.1. NCBI lineage: Eukaryota > Metazoa > Chordata > Mammalia > Carnivora > Herpestidae > Suricata > Suricata suricatta. Next base: position 61,998,132 of record NC_043706.1, read on the forward strand.
CAGTTTGTGCCAGTTTTAGAGAATGTTCCTCAAGATGTATGCTGTTACTGTGTTTTGAGAGCAAGATTCTCTGGGAGGAAGGATTTCTCTTAGTGACTGCTTGAATAAAAGTTCTACCTGTCTAATTCAAGATTGGATGATAAAGCTTTAATTTTTTAAAAATAGCTTAAAAACTTATTAAAGTATGATATACAATCAGAATATTGCAAAAATAAATTTCAGTTTGAAGACATTTCATGAAGTGACACACTCGTGTAACCAGTACTTAGACCAAGAATAACACATTACCAGCATCCCAGAAGTCCTGTCCCTCATGTCCAATTACAGTCACTGGCTTCCCACCCTGCAAGGTAACTATATTCAGACTTCTACCATCATAGATATAGATTAGACTTGCTTGTGTTTGAAATTAATATAAATAGAAACATAATTTCTGCTCTGGGGGAAGGTGAAGGGAGAGGTAAACCAAGATTTCATTTTCAAGATGGAAAGCCCACCTGACTCAGCTGTGATTTTGCCTAGTACTCCATAGGACTGTGCCAATCCACCCTCTTCCCATACAAGTAGTTCAAGAAAACAACCCATCAGTGCAACACTTAGACAACGATTAAGGAAAACTCGATCTTCATTTAATTCCTGTGATAGTGTGGTAAAACGTCTTAAAGCAGAGAATGAAGAAAATGATCAGGCTTTTTACAAGAAACCAGCATCTTCAACAGAAGAAAATTGAAATTTCAGGAACATTTTAAACACAAAGACAGTGAATGTGAAAGTACATATTTAAAAAATATCTTCAAGAATATCTAAGTCATTCATTGATCTCCAATGTGACTTTGTGAATGAGGATCTTCCCAAACAAGGATTAAGTGAAGAAAGAGCAAAACTGGTGAAGCAGATTGAGGAGAAAGAGGACCTTCTTCGGAGGCTATAGATCAAAGAATGGCCTGTCTCAGTTACGGTTGTTAATACAGAAGCGGAGACGCTGTTGCAGGCTGTTGCTGTATGCATTGCAGTCGGCTCTGGGTGAGGAGAACAAGAAACTCACCCTGACTCAGTTGATAGACCACTGTGGCTTCATAGTTTTTCCCCCAGAATATTTTTGAGAATGCCCACTTAAAAGATACTTCATACCTTAATTTTAAGGGGAAGGTAGAAACCATTAGTGGTTAGAGAAGAGTATCTTGATGACTATCAATTTAGAGCACTCTGTTATATAAATCTAAAGTAAGTTCTAAAATGAAAATTTAGTATTTTGGATAAATTTGCCAAAGATAACTTGACATTTAAAGAAATGAGAAAAAAATGCAAATTATGTTTTAAAAAATAATGGCCATTTCTGGAAGTCAATTTTAATACATTGTTTTGTTGTATAAAAAAGTTTTGTTTTAAATGTTAAAAAATTGAGTCTGGTGAATGTCAAAACCTAAAGTGGCCTAAAAATGTCTGCCTGTCTCCTAAGTTTATGAACCTTGTTTCCATCCATTTGCCACACACTTCCATTTGGATGGTAGAGCAGATAATTAAACTTGTTCATATGTCCAAATATTAAAAAGAAGAAGAAATGAAGTGTGCCCTTTTTTGTGTCTGGCTTATTTCATTAAATCTTATGTTTTGAAATTCAGTGATAATTTCATATGAATTGTACATTGTTAATTCTCAGTGCTGTGTGGTATTCAGTTGTATGAATATACAATTTATAAATCCTACCATTAACGGACATTCATGTAGTTCCCAAGTTGAGGCTATTACAAATTATACTGCTATGAACATGCCTGGGTCATTTCTTTTGGAGAACATTCTACAGATTTCTGTGGGGTAGAAAACAAAGCTGGGACATAGAATACGTACATATCCAGCTTGAGTAGATACCACCAGTCTTCTAAATGGTTGTCCCAACGAATGCTTCCAACTGCAGTATTGCTCCATATCCTTGCCAACACTTTCTTCTTTTTAATTTTACACATATTAGTAGTTATATCTTGGCACTGAGCTGTGATCTTGATAACTAATGAGGCTGAGAAACTTTTTATGTTAAGTGGTCATTTGCATATCTTCTTGTTGTTCAAGTCTTAGCCCATTTTTTTCTGGAAGGTTGTGTGTCCTATTAATTTGCATGAATTCTTTATATATTCCAGGTGGATACAAGTTGTTTGGTATTTTTGTTGCAAATATATTCTCTATACATGATCTTTTCATTTTCTTTAAAAAAATCATGACCTGAGCCAAAGCCGGATGCTTAACCAACTGAGCCACCAAGGTGTCCCTATCTTTTCATTTTCTTAATGATGATTAAAAAAATTTTTTTTTATGTCTTTATTTTATCTTGAGAGAGCATACAGAGAGTGAGCGGGGCAGGGGAAGAGAGAGAGGGAGACACAGAATCTGAAGCAGGCTCCAGGCTCTGAGCTGTCAGCACAAAGCCTGATGCGGGGCTCGAACCCACAGACTGTGAGATCATGACCTGAGCTGAAGTTGGATGCTTAATCGACAGAGTGTCTCAGCTTAATTATGATTTTTGGTGAATAGAAATTCTTGATATTATTTTCATTTTTTTCTTTCCACTAGTGTTGCCTTGTCATTTTTTTAAAGGAATTTTGCCGGGGTGCCTGGGTGGCTCAGTTGGTTAAGCGTTCTGACTTTCGCTCAGGTCATGATCTCATGGTTCATGGGTTTGAGCCCTGTGTCGGGCTCTGTGCTGAAGCTAGCTCAGAGCCTGGAGCCTGCTTCGGATTCTGTGTCTCCCTCTCTTTCTGACCATCCCCTGCTCATGTTGTTTCTCTCTCAAAAATAAATAAAACATTAAAAAAAATAAAAGACTTTTTCCCACTCCCAGGTCATAAAGATGTTCTCCTAGCTTGTTTTATCTTTCATATTGAGATATATAATACATCTGGAATTGCTTTTCATGCATGGTGTGAGGTAGAGGATAAAAATTCATATTTTTCAATAAGGGTATTACATTAACCTAGTACTGCTTATTAAAAAGAGCATCTTCTCCCTAATGTACTCTGAAGTATCATTTTCTCATAATGGGGTCTCCATTCTGTTTGTCCATCCATTGTCTGTGTTCATTGCTACACAATTAGCACACTAGTTACTATGACTTTATAATAGATTTTGATATGTGGTAGGGTGATTTCCCCATCTTTTCTTCAGGATTGTCTTGGCTATCCTTCTGCCATTTAAATTATAAATTTTAGAATTTCTCAGTTTCCAATCACACACACACACACACACACACACACACACACACACACCTGCTCAGATTTTGTTTGGGACTATATTGAATATATTTAATCAACCTGGAAAGAATTAGCCACTGAACATTTGAGTCCTATTCTCCATTACCATGTTACATCATTTCATTTTATTTAAATTTTCTTTCAATAATTTTTAGTTTCCAGTATAGAGGTCTTATATGTCTTTTGTTAGGCTTATCCTTGGGGTATTTGATAGTTTTTGTCACTACTATAGAGGGTTTTCAAAAAAATTTTTGTGTTTGCCTGTTGGTGATTTAAGGAATAAAACTGAATTTTGGATATGATCCACATAACTTTTCAATGATAGAGTTAACAAAAAGAACACCCAAGAACCATTGTTGTGATTGATAACTTGTTCTCAGCAGTTTTAAAATGGAGAAAGGAACTATATTTAGATCCAGAGAAATCTAAGCAAGAGAATTTTATAGAAATAGATCATCACTGGGCCTAAAAATATTTATATTATAAAGACTTACTAATTTAAACAAATGAGGACAGAAGACTATGAATTCATAATCTAATACAGTATATTTTAGACTTATTTCTGTTGGGTTTTTATGACATAATTAGGCTTGCAAAGAATGGTCAGTTGAAGCTTAGATTTTTTTCAAATATAAATGGAAGATTACATTTAAAATAATTTACTCTTTTAAAGTATTTATAGTATTTGTTTAACAAATAACAAATATACATATATAGTATAACAATAAATCAGTATCTGGAGAACTATATATTTGACCAAGGTCTAAGTTGATAAAATATAACATATATCATATGTACAATATACCTTATTTGAATATGTAATATATTGTATAATATTTGAATATTTGCATATGCATATTTATATATTCAAATAATCATTGGGTATAGGACAAGTGAATTTTATTAACTTGGATCTTACTATGTTTATACATATATATGTAGACATATATGTAAAAAACACACATTTAACCCTTTTTAAACTGCTTAGCAATATCTTCTCAGTAGATGTGTATAAATAACAATGGCTTCACAAGGATGTTTATTAATACTACTTACCTATGTCATAAAACAGGCTAGTAACAACGAGAACATGTTTGGAAGAATAATGCTAAGTATAAAGGCAAACAATATTATATAGATTTATAACTAGAGGTTTTTCGTAGACAATAAACTACATTTTCAGAATATTTAAGTTCCTTTAGTTTTTAAAGAGTAGAAAAGACATAATACCATTGAAAACTGGATATTTTAGACACATAAAATAAAGAAGATGTTGGTATCTTGACATGCTATATTTATTTGTAGATTCATGAGACTAGAAATTTTGTTTCTGTTCAATGCTATATCCCAAAAGGCTAAAACTGGCACATAGGTCATCAAAAAATATGTCTTGGGTGATGGAATGACTATTGACAAATTTCAATAAGCTTGAAAGAGCTACATTTAATGACTAAAAGAAAAAATCAAATTACATCTGGAATATCTAAATGTATCCACTTCTCATTTAAACAGAATTACTAAAATGCTATGACAAAATATCCAAGTCATTCCTTTCCTACTCTCAGCGGCTTTTGCATTTTCCCATAGAATCTGCACCTCCTAGCAAAAAGTAAAATTTCCAACATCCACAATAATGATTTCTTTGAGAAGACTGTAGAGCCTTGTCCCAACGAGGTCCTCCTCGAGCCTGCAGGCAAAACCTAAAAAGGTTAATGCCTCCCCCAAGCTGGAGCCGCTCAGCAAGCATTTCAACAGTGTCTGCAGCGGGGGCTGCAAGGCCAGCTGGCTCGGGGACTTCCTCGAAACCACATGCTAAGGTAATTGTATTTATACTCATTTTTTTGGGGTTACACTTACATAAAACAATTGCTCCTATTGTCTTAGATTCTGCAATTGGCAAGGAGGTGAAATTAAAAGTTGCTCTAATACTTTTAAAGCAGTAGAGTGTCTTCTGGTTTAAATGACTGGCATTTGTTGACACATCAAGACAATATATTTAAGTAATTGTGTCCATGTTCACTTTATATTCAAAACAAACACAGTTATTTTTTTTTAACCTTTTTAAGTGCTTGTTATTATAGAATATGCCTTATTATTTAAATATGCTCTATAAAAAGAAGACCCATTTAATATGGATTAGGGGAAAAAACCAACAGATTTGGGGTGAGTCACATTCAATAAATCTTTAAATTATTTACATAGAAGAAAAAATGAAGAGTTACAGTTTTTATAGTTAAAAGGCTTGACCTAAGAGTTAGTTTTGTAGATTTTTCTTAACATTTTCCTGCATCCTACCTTGCGTCTCCCCCACAGTCCTATCTTTCCTCAAGATGTGTAACTATATGGTGGCTTTAAACAGCAGGCCTCATTCATGCTGTTGATTACCACGCAAAGCTTGGGTCTCCAAGCTGTATCTGACCCTTGATAAGATAGCAAGTCCCGGGACACCAGAACTTCTACATCAAAAAAAGCTATAACTAGCATAGAAATGCTATTCAGGTTAATGGAGAATTGTTCAGCTTAATGTGCAGGCATTTAATGTATTGTTGCTTTTGCAGACCAGGCTACAGCATCTCACAAAACATAGCCTCAGGCTCCTCGAAATTACCAGAGCTTTCATATCTTGGGTAGTTGATAGTTCCCCCCCCCCCGGCCCTGCCCCCCAAACAGAGTTAGATCAAGGAGAGCTGGTCATACAAATTATTTTATATTTGTTAGTATGATTCAGTCGATTTACTTTTTTTTTCCTTCTGGAGTTGAACTCATAAATAAATACTAGATAGAATTAATTACAAGACACATATAAAAATACTCCAAATCCATTTCTCTTTAGTTGATTTCCAAGGCAGAGAGAGTAAACAGCCTTCTCCCAGCTTTCTTACTTTCCACAGCTGAGAGTGTAGGATGTTTACAGTATCTGTCGCTCAGGGTGGGGTTGGCGGTCAGCAGCACAAGCCTCAGGAAACCCAGCATCATTTCAAGATTCCATAGTGTGTTACAGGAAAAGATCAGAAAAGTATACTTGGAAGTAAATTATGGCTCTTTTAGGACTTGGGTTGGAAGGGTGTGTGGGGAGGCCACATGACACTATTTTCTCGCTGCCTGCTGAGTTTTTGTCTTCTTGCTCTGCAAGGATTTTCCTGGGGTCTACAGCTTTGGCCTTGGACTCTCACGGATTTTGTTATTATTGGATTTTCAATATTCTGTGATTTCCCAAAATGGTCTCAAATGATTCACCCATCCCTTAAACGGCGCCCCTTTCCTTTCTGAATGTGGGAAGATGTGAAATCCAGCCTCTCACTCTCTGAGCTATACAACTTTGTTCAAGCTCAATCCTGCATGTAACTGAGAACAATGGCTGAACTGTGCTTGCAGACAAGAAGACCATCCATCAGTGTAATTACTGAAAGTTATTTTAATTATGGGTTATGTAGTCATAAGTTCAATCAAATGAGAAAATGTAAATATGCTAAGACACTAGTTATAGGCATAAAATGGTATACTGTAAATTGCTAACAAAATGCTGAAATTTAAAAAATCTAATACATTTGAAAGGAAGTAAATCTGTAATTAGAGGCATATACATAAACAAAGTTAGTCAATATCTAAAGTTCTTTTCTAAAAATGATTTATTCAAGTGGTGCTTGGACCTCAATTGTTATATTGATCTATGATGAACTGAACACTTGGTGAAAAAGAAAACCATCAATACTATTATATCACAAAACAACTTTCCACATCACATTGTAAACCAAGTGGCACCTAATTTCAAACTATTCCTGGACATTGTTCATCATTCATTTATCAAACATTTACTAGTGGTTGTCATTTATCAACCATTTTTAAATGCTGAGTGACGGGAAATGAATGGTATCATCCTTGCCCTGGAGAAAAACATGGCCTAATCTTCCATACAGACACATAACAATTCTTGTAAGAGTGACAAGTGCTGTGGTGAGTCAAAATGATACTTCTGAATTGGCTGAAACCTAGGGCACATCTTGTATATTGAATAAGGTTGGCTAGGTCGAGATGGTGCTAATATGGATTTGGAAGGGGTGGGCAGGAAAGGGGATAGTGTAGTTTTAGCTGTATCAGAAAGGACAGTTACAAAGCTGGAAAAAGAAAGACAAAGATGATGTATGCTGAGACCTTCGAAACTTAAGTAGACTTATAGCCAAAGATGCTTGGGAGTGAAGTGCGGGGAGGCAGGGGGTAGATCAGAGTGGGAGACGATGGGCGTCCTTACATGCCAGGCTAAGAAATGTGGGCATTATCTCCAGACCATGGAGGTCAGTGAAAGATTATAAGCAGGCAAGTGGCATGACCATGTCTGTACTTTAATGTAAGGCTGTGGATAAGGAAAATAAGAAAAGATTTAACTGCATAGAGGAGAGGATGAGAGTCTTAAGTTAGGGAAGTACTGTAAGGACTCACAGAAAATAAATTTGAGAAATTAGAAAGAGAAAAAGAACAGAACTCAGTGAATGACTGCTTGAGGGGATGGACAAGTCTGGGTAATTCCCAAGTCTGGTTTGGGTGACAAGGCCTTGCACACACACAGGAGAGAATGGATATGAAGAAGGATGGTGAAGGAAAGAGCCCGGAAGAATACAAAGGATACCTTTAGTGGATTTGGGCTGGGAAGTTTATGAGTTCATATTTAAGGAATATTTATTTCTGTCATAACTGAAGGGATGAAGACATTCTGAAGGACTGAATCATATAAGCCTGTTCTTTATTCTCCTGCTTCTGCACCTCCACTTACCCTCCAGGGGGTGAATGCTCATATCTTTTCAAACCCCAAAACCAGTCTTCTCTCTTCCGAAGCCTCCTCTGGCCACTGCCATCCCTAATATGAGTGCCCCTCCCCCAGCCTGGGGAGGAACTGTTTATTCTTCCTTTCGACCATCAGGGTTCTCTGCATAGTCCTGCATCACAGCACTTGAACATTATTGCAATTATTTGCTTACCTATCTCTCTATAAAACACCATGTTTCATTTTGCTTCATTTCATTTAATTAAAAATTTTTTACAACATGTTTGCTTGGCACTACAGGAGGTTCCCAGTAAATGTTTGCTGAATGAATGAATGAGTAAATGTATGATGCCATGTGCTACCTGGCAATTCATTAACAATTTGAAGATGATTGTTTGGGTTTTAAATACATAAATAATGAGTACTTAAGCAGTTCCTGAAAATTTGTTTTTAAACTCCCAAATAATTCAAGGTTAGGCTCCTTTACTTTTTCCAAGGAACTTATGCCTAGGAAGATAAATTACTGCATCACAATCAATCTTTCCTTAAATGACAGAAAAACCTTTTGGAAAGTTAACTTTTCATGATGGAAGTTTAATTTAATTTAATTTTTTTGTGATGGATTTCAAGTGAAGAAAAATCAGGGACAAACAGTGCAGAGGAGAAGCGCATGTAAACAGTTTATAAATGGACAAGAAAGAAAGGAAATGACCCTAATAGTTGGTTCTGACTATTGAATAATCATTTAAGAGTTTACAATGTTCTAACTGGGAAGGACCACACCCTAACTAAATACAGTCATTAAAATAATTTTAGTCACATAAAATGATTATTTTAACCACTGAAAGACAAACCAGAGAAGTTCCTGTTGCAACAAGAAATCTACTCTTTTCAAGTAGGGCTTCTGATTTAACAGGCATTTTAGTCACATAAGACTGATCTCTGATAAACTAGCAATTTGGTCCCTTTGAGTGCTAAGTGAAAAGGTAAATTTATTTCAAGTGTATATTATGTCTGATTACATTTGGTGCATTTTGTATTAAAAAAATCTTTTAATCTATTATCTGATTTTAAAACAATTCTACAATAATACCCATCAGCTTTCAGGAGCCTTCTCCAAATCTTAGTTTTTGGGTTAAAATGTATGAACTCCATAGTACTGTGGATGACTGACTGGAGAAAAACCATTGTTACCACTTTTGAAGCTTAGTATATCTTGTGTACTCAGGATTTTCAACTGCTCATGCCTTGCCTTATCATTGCCCTAATTCGTAGCCAAGCTCAAGGTGTCCTATCATTGTTGCCTTTTAAGCTGTGCCAGATTCCCTGGTTAGGATGCCTGCTTGCATCTTATTCTACCTGCCTATCTCCATAATCTACTTTGCTACATGCTCTCTTCTCTTGTCTGGGCCATACACTTGCCATTTCTCCTTCCATTCCACTTTCATTTTGCCCACGCAGAGATGAAAATTTAATAGGAAACCATCACCCCTCTCCCTCAGTTAAAAACTAAATCCAAACCTCCCACAATGTGACCAACATACTCTCAATGAATAATGGACTATACAGATATTTCCAGGAAACAACTATGAGACAATCATAATTAAAACATTACAATATGCACTCTATTTTCAGCCTCCTTCACTTATAATAACTTTAATTTATACTAGTCTGTATTTATCAGAGATCCTAAAGGAAAACTGCAAGTATAGACTACTTCACTGCCATGTTACAATACATGGATAATTAACAATATTATGGCTTCGAAATAGATATAGGTGCAGAATATCTTCATAAACAAGAGATTTTATGAGTCGGGAGGTTTATCCAACTCAAAAACTCTATGATTTTATTTTCAAATCATTTGCTCTAGAAAGTCCACCCCTTCTTTAATTAACCTTCTCATGTTTATCCTGGAGAAAAAGCTCTTCTCCCTGATCCCAAAATGTTATAATACTTAGTGGCACAAGTTCATACGTTGATGACGTTAATCTCCCTACTGAAGAAATTTTACCAGCATAAAATTTCTTTGGCCAAATACTATCTTTTATGTATCAAACACACAACCCATCCCTATAATTAACACAAAATGTGTGTATGTGTGTGTTGGGGGGCATGTTTCTGGAAAGCTACACATGAAAATGACAGCAGTGGTGACCTACGGGGAAAGGAAGAAGGAACTAGGGTTGGGTATCAAAAAAAAAATTTCAAGTTTATTGGCAATAAATTAACTTTTTTAAAAAAAAGAATGTACTCACACTATCTAAATATTATACACATATATAAAAATTTTATCTGTATATACACATTTTTAATTTTTAAATTAAAATGAAAATTCTTTTTCTCAAAATTAGAAATAGAGTTCAAGTGGAGTTCTGGCCTCTCTACATATTTAATCAAATTGGTACTCTGTGACTTTGTGTACTCTCTGGAACTCCCCCTGAGCCTCAGGTTTTCCATCTATAAAATGATAAAATAATACAGATGTAGCTCATGGGGTATGGCAAGTTCACTCTCAATAAATACATCTCTGTATAAATACTTCACTACATGTTATTAGTCTTAATAGTTCCAATTTAAACATGTAACAATGTCTTTATTCTTTCTGCCTTAATTAGTTTTCTCTTGTACAAGGGCATATCTCTCTCTCTCTCTCTCTCTCTCTTTTATTTATTTATTTATTTATTTATTTATTTATTTATTTATTTTTGCCCAAGGTGGGAAATGTAAGGGACACTGGCTGCTCTGTCAGTAGCTCTTCTGGCTCAAGTATTCCTGCCACAGAAAAGATTACAAGCCAGGAAGAGAGAGGCACACCCTAGCTGATGAAATGATTACTTAAAGAAAGTCCCCAGACAAAGCAGATCAACTCAGAATATATTCTAAAAAAACAGTACCAGCAGGTGTCACTGTAACCTAAAGCAATGTTGGTTGTTTCTCTATTCAGTAGAAAAGAAATGTACATTACAAACAAACAAGTACTATTTTACAAGGCTTTCCATGTCAGTAATTTGTATTTTTCATAGTTACTAAACTACAGTTACTAAATTCTAAATAAATGGATCACCCCAAGCCTTCATTTAAAAAAAATTACAATTAATGACGATGAATGTTAAATGACTTAAAATATAATAAATAGATCTTTGGAGGTCTAGGATTTCATATTTTCAGTTTTGCCTTTTGGGAGGCAAACCTGAAGTCCATGATAATAATCATGTACATTTTGACTAAGTTTTTATCAGAGGACAAGTGAGTTTAGTTGATTGCCCAGAACTTTTGTTGTTCTTTACTGGATATTTTAAACACTTCTTAAAGTAATAAAAATAAACAGTTGGAGATTCCCAAAACTAATAAAATCATAATTATGAATTATAAGATTTATTTTAAAGATATTTATTTTAATAACTATGCAAGGATTTTAACACCACTTTTTATAATTCTCATCTCTTAATTTCTTGAAGACATATGATTGCTTAAAGCAAAATGTATAACATGGGTTTTAAAATATATAGATGTAATATATGTGGCAATAGCACATAGGATGAAGGGGAAGTAAATGAATATAGAGTTGTAGAATACCTATCTATCTATCTATCTCCAAAGTTAATTCAATAATAATTTTAAGTTGATCTTAAAGAAGCATTTTATAGTCTTCATAGTAACCAAAGAAATATGGCTATAAAATGCCAACATAACTAAAAAGACATACTAGAAAATATTTGCTTACCATGAAAGAAGGAAGGAAAAGAAAAAGAAATACATGAAACAAATGGAAAACAAATAGCAAAGAGGCAGACCTAAATTCAACTGTATCACTATTTACATTGATTGTAAATGTACTATATACTCTAATCAAAAGGTACACATTATTGGGTCAAGCTGTATAAAAAAAGCTAGCCTCGACTGTATGCTATCTGTAAGAGATACACTTTAAATACAAAATCACAAAAAGCTTGAAAGTAAAAGGTTGGGAAGATATACAGCACATATAAGTAGGTTTCATTGGCTACATCAAGAACAGATAAAATAGACTTCAAGAAGCATTCTGTGAGTTAAAGACATTTCTTATTGATAGAAAAATCAATACAGCAGGGATTTATAACAATAATTATATGTGTATCCAATAATAGAACTCAAAAATACATGAAGCAAAAAACTATCAGAATTTAAAGGAGAAATAGACAATTATTATTATAGTTAAGTTGATGACTGAAATATGCTTCTTTCAGTAATGGTTAGAACACATAGACAGAAAATCAGTAATGACAGAGTTGTACAAAACTATGAAACAAACTGGTTTAATTGATATTTATAGAGCAGTCCACCAAACAACCTTAGACCACATATTCTTTTCAAGTACACCCAGAACATTAATCAAAATAGACTATGTGTTGAAACATAAAACAAATCTCAACATAGTGAAAAGGACTGCATTTATACAGAATATGTTCCCTGACTACAAATAAAGTTAAAAATAATCAAAAGATATCTATAAACCCCCTAAATACTTGGACATTAAACAACATATGTATAAATAACCCATGAGTCATTAAGAGAAGTTACAAGGGGAATAAGAAAGTATTTTGAACTGAATGAAAATGGTAACACAGTATCAAAATTGTGAGATGCAGTTAAGACATACTTAGAGGGAAATGGATATGCTTATATTAGAAATGCTTATATTAGAAAAGAAGAAAATTCATTTCTTTCCAATGGACTTCCAAATTTAGTTACTCCAGTTCTCTTACATACTCCTAGATGAAGATATTGAAGGAGTCATTGCTAGGTTACAAATATATTATAGTTGGTATGTATTTCACATTACTTTTGTGAATAATGGAGGAAGATAAGAAGCAAAGAAGTATTTACTATGTTCCTACTGGCCAAAAATGGTGTACTTAAATAAAATGGCTTTTCCCCCCCCTTCATCTTCTGAGAGTCAGGGAGGTTATCCAGAGTCACAGAGCTAGTAAGTGATGAAGTTCAGATTTCAGTCTGCCTGACTTTACAGCTCACACTCCTGCTACTCAGCAGGATACCTGAGTTCTTGATTGCTGTTCGTCCTGTGGTCCACTGTGGCTCCTAGATTTCCTTTTGCTTAGACTTTAATCTGTTCAGCTTATTTCCCATTATTACAATTTGTCTCTTATTAAATGAAGTCTGTTACAATTTATTCACATCAACTTATGAAAGAGCAATGGCCTCTATCTTTGTCATTGTATTGTCTTTTAGGTTATAAAGTCATAATGGGAAACTCCTAGGTTTACTACGTTACTATCTGCTGCACAATCCTCCATGTTGATAGGCAGAAGCATTACATGCACTTCATGATGACGTGAGCCTGCTTTCATCACTTAGATTTGTTTTTGGAAACACATGAAGTACAGCATGTTTGGGTTCTAATGCCATCAATTACTGTTAACATTGAATATTATTAATTCCCCAAATAGAAAAAGAAAATGCATTTATTAAAATTAATTTCATGGGGGTCTGGGTGGCTCAGCCAGTTAAGCGTCTGACTCTTGATCTCAGCTGGTTGTGATCTTGTAGTTTGTGAGATGGAGCCCCTTATTGGGCTCTGTGCTGCAGTGTGGCGCCTGCTTGGGATTCTTTTTCTCTCTCTCTGCCCCTCCCTCTCTCTCATTCTCTCAAAATAAATATATAAACTTAAAACAATTAGTTCCTCTGAATTATCTGAATAAAGCACATAACAGGTCTGGATTATTATGCCTGATCAGACTTTAATAATAAGAGCTAACACTTTTGAGTGCTTTTCATGTTCTAAGCCCCATGCCAAATGAAAATTAACATAGTGTCATAAATAAACCCACACAGATGAGGAAACTGAGGCTTAAATTTCCTCAAAATCAAACAAAGGTTAAGATCTAAACTCAGGTTTACTTCTCTTAGCATCTATGTAAACATGTACACCCTAGAGAAAGTATGAAAGAACGAAAGTATTCTCTGGGTCTAAAAGCTTTACATTAATGTCTATTGATACTATAAAAGTAAAAGAGGATCAGATGTATCTGGATACTTTATAGGCTCTTGCAACTTCATGGGGTACTATATATAATATCAAGTTAATTCTCTGGGGATCATGCAATGTCTTTATTATTCCTGGCCTATCAATGTTTCAGAATGCAATAATGAAATCAAGAAATGCCTGCTTCCACATGAGTATGTAACTACCGAAAAAATAAGTACAAATAATAAAATAGAGATCACTAATTTTTCTTTTGTAACTAAGACATTCAAGTAAATGAATTTTTGGAGTTAGCATGTTGTAACTATTGAATTAGCAACATTTAAACATGTACATAGCACAGGCATGGCTGAAGCAAATCTGTTATATTCATGTATAGCAAAAAAACCCAAAACTGTTTTGGACTTGGTGAAATTGCTTAATTTAGTTTACCATACAAAAAGTGATATAAAAAAATAACATGAGAGAATAAAAAACTATTTGGAAATAAAAATCTATATTTTGATATATATTTTGAGTTGATGAAACTGTATTTTCATCAAAATGAAAACAATTTTAACAATAGAGTAATTTGGTACAATGTGGTATATCAACATGATGTAGTCATTTATGTGATTAATATATTTAAGTATAATATAATATTTTTTAAAGATGTTACACTGCTTTCAATATACCACATGAGTGCATCTGTGCAAAAATGGGAGATGCTGTAAATTAATAGGCAAAAAATAAAATATTTGGGTATGAATAAGAAGATTATAATCATGTTTATTTGGGAGCTTTTTGGTTAATACTTTCTCAGTGTTTCAACAATTTTTAAGAAGACACAGAAGGACATGAGAACACCTAGCCCTTGCAATGATGAAATTTAGATAAATGATATAATGCTCTTTTCAGGTTGTTCAAACAAAAGATGTTTGCTCATCACACAGTAATTAACTGTGTTTTTAAAATAGTAGCAAAAATATAAAAAGTTCTCAGGTGGCTGATTATATTCAATGAAACTTAAAGAGGTGACTCTATAAGAAAACTTTTGAAAAGGATTTCTTTTCAGCGGCGCTGAGGGTGGTATCCTGGTGCAGGTTTTTGCTATTGTACATTGACAGAATGTTTTCTTTTGATACAAAACAGAACTCAGTAGAATCAAGCAAAGAAGAAAATGTGCCGAATTTTTAAAAGCAAATTGTAGTAAAATATTTTGGGACTTTGTTACAGCAGTACTTAATCTCTATGTCTTTCTAATTGTGTTTATACACGTAGATTAATCACAGATCTTCATTTTCCCCATTATCTTAAAGCCATAAGTATGTTCCAGATGAAAAAAATAAACTATGGTAAAAAGTCTTATGAAAGTCAGGGGGACGTAATATACAACACAGGGATACAGTCAGTAACATTGTAATGACTTTGCATGGTAACAGATGGTAACTAGACCTGTCAAGGTGATCATTTCATAATGCATAAAAATATATCACTATCTTGTATCCCTAAAACTACCACAATACTGAATGTCAGTTGTAATTCAGTAAAAAAAATTCTTATGCTAAGACTATGTTATCTTGTTACCTTTGTGAAATCAAAACTTTTGGCCCAATCCACTGCTTCCCCGCCCCCCTCCCCCAAAATCTTTGAAGAAGAAAATAAAACTCTATCATCTTAAAATTCATCTGGGAACTGCACATAAACTTTCCAACTCATCTAAAGGCTGGGGAGTTTGCAAGGGAAGCAAGAAAAAGTTCAGATGCCTAAAAAAAAATTCTGACTGGTTCCAAATCTAGTTGCTTAACCACCAGTGCCCGAGTGTCTCTAGGGAAGCAAGAGACATCTGTGGGTTTGGAAGGAGCATAATTTATAAACATGAAAGATGTGTTTCCCTACTATTTCACTCCTCTATCCAAAGGGAAGAAAATAAAGCAACATGAGTTAAATCTTGAAGAATGAAAAGTTACCTTAGAATTAGACAAAATAAATGAAAAGTAAAATTGAATTGGCCATTTTCTTTTTCATAAATATTCCATGTTAAGAGTTTGTGGAGAAAAACTGGGGCACTTGATTGATGTGCAAACTTTAATTATAATTGATATTCTAGCCTTATTCATTCTGATAAGAAATTGACATATAAGCAGTTGTTAATGATAAAGTTTAATGCATTGCCCTTTATGCTTACTATACTTTTCCTATAAAGACAAGACAATAAATATTTATAAAATTAATTTATCTCTTTTTCAAGACATTTTATAGGGTCAAAAGCACAAATAGAGTCAGCAGGTCTGAGTTTGGATTTTGGTTCCACTTACCACTTGTGTGATCTTGGGCAAGCTCTTAAATTCAATATACTAAGTTTTAAAAAAGATGATGACATCACCAAACTCCACACCCAAAAAACAACCCAGTGAAGAAACGGGCAGAGACATAAACAGACACTTCTCCAAAGAGGACATCCAGATGGCCTACAGGCACATGAAACGATGCTCAACATCACTCATCATCAGGGAAACACAAATCAAAACCACCCTGAGATACCATCTCATGCCAGTCAGAGTGGCTAAAATGAACAAATCAAGAGACTATAGATGCTGGCCAGGGTGTGGAGAGACGGGCACCCTCCTACACTGTTGCTGGGAATGTAAACTGGTGCAGCCGCTCTGGAAAACAGTGTGGAGGTTCCTCAAAAAACTATCCATAGAACTCCCCTATGACCCAGCAATAGCCCTGCTAGGGATTTACCCAAGGGATACAGAAGTGCTGATGTTTAGGGGCATATGTACCCCAATGTTCATAGCAGCACTGTCAGCAATAGCCAAAACATGGAAAGAGCCTAAATGTCCATCACCTGATGAATGATGGATCAAGATGTGGTGTGTATATAGATATACATACATATATATGTATGTATATCTATATACACACCAATATATATATATACACATATGTATGTATATATATATATATATATATACACACACACACACACACACACAATGGAGTGTTACATGGTCATGATAAAAAATGAAATA
>NC_043706.1:62015235-62047685 GCF_006229205.1 Suricata suricatta
GGGGAAGAGGGAAAGAGAGTTGGGGAGAGAGAGGGACACAAAACTTGAGAGACTATTGAATACTGAAAACGAACTGAGGGCTGAAGGGGAAGGGGGAGGGGGGCAAGAGGTGGTGGTGATGGAGGAGGGCACTTGTGGGGAAGAGCACTGGGTGTTGTATGGAAACCAATTTGACAATAAACTATTTAACAAAAAAGATGATGATAACAGCAAATCTCTAAGATGAACCTCAAGGTTCTTGTCAAAATTAAAAAAAAATTTAATGTTTATTTATTTTGAGGAGGGGGGACACAGCACGACTTGGGGAGGGGCAGACAGACAGGAGAGAGAATCCTAGGCAGGCTCCATGCTGTCAGCACAGAGCCTGATGTGGGCTTGGACTCACAAAACTGTGAGATGATGACCTGAGTGGAGATCAAGAATCAGACACTTAACTGACTAAGCCACCCAGGTGCCTCTTATTGCTAAAATTTAATAGGTGCTTCTTCCTTTAAAAAAATTTAAGCGTATACTATGTACCAGACACTGTACTCACTATGTAGCAGTGAGTCCCTGATCTCAGGGTATCCAGAAAGAGTCAACGTCAGTTAAGAAATTAACATCTAATCTGACAGTTGAGATAAATGCTTCAAGGGAAGGTAATAGCTGGTTAAGTGATCAGTTGAAAGGGAGTGCTATTTAAATGGAGTGGGGGTCAGGTAAGGCCTTTCTTACTGAAACTAAAAGCAAGACTAGATGAAGCAAGAGAGTGAGTTGTATATATATCTGGCATCACATATTTGCCCAATTTCATCTAGGTAAGTTTCCACATCTGAGTGTTACATCCATTTGTACAGAAGCTATTATATAGAGAAAGAGGGCTTTTTCATGAAAGGGAAGTAGAGACTGGCAGGGACATATACAAAGGAAGAGAAGAAACAGCAATAATGAGAAAAGAAAACATTCCTTTCCCTTCTGTCTCACAAGTAACTTCTGGGTTTGAGCACAAACACCCTGGCCTATGGGATCCCTTAAGGGCTGAAGGGAAGCTGGACAGGTAGGCTCTGGAAGGGAGCAGGTTCCAAAGGAAGAATGAATATTGCTTTTATGCAGTCTTTTCTAGTGGGGCTACTAAACTTAGACTCAGGAATAAGTTGCACTGGCAAATGGGAAAAGGAACGAAGGTAGGGTAAAAGAGGGGTCTTGGGCCGTTTATCTTATGTTTCTCCACCTATAGTTCTTTTGAGATCTGTGCATGGAGTATGATTAACTTAGAAGTCTGTGTAAGAGTCAGCCCAGGTGTAGCACACACCTAAACAAAGAAGGCCTTTAAGGAAATGATTAATGCAAGCCCTTTGGAGAAACAGTGGTAGAGATGGATGTTGTGAAAGCAATTCTCTGAAAACTCTCTGAAGAACATTAGACTTAGGCAATGTAGTAAAAAAATTGATTCATTGTTCTGCTAGGTCTTTTTTTCTCTCTGTGGCAAAAGAATCAAAATTCTTACATGGCGGTTCTAAGTTCAAAAGACACTGACTTCAGATGACAATGCCATTTTTATAGCATGTTAACCAGTGTGTGTGAAAGTTATCCCTAGTATGCACTTAAATTACTTAAGTGAAGTCTATTAACACCACATGTTTTAGAAAACAAGCTGCTCCAAATTTCAACTTCTTAGGGTTTATTTGTTTCATAGTTCAACCAGTTTCCCAATCTCTCCAGACCTTGGCACCATATTTTATGTTATAATTTCAGTAACTTGAAAAACTTCCACTTCTGCACATGCTATTTCCCAGCTTTGGTCTGTCTACTACTTAGAACAGCTGCTTTACACTCCAGCCCCACCCTTCAGCTTCTTTGAGAGCAGCCAGGCAGTAATGGACATTTCTGGGGAGGGCATGGACAATGTCTGACTTGTTCGGCTGTATCCTAAACTCTAAGTAGAGGGTCCAGTTCAGAATCACTGCTTAATCAATATTTATTAAAGAAACCAATGTCTGAAATCCTGTCTGAGACCCACAATTATCTTTTATCTTTTCTGAGAAGGACCCGGGACAGAAGGCAGGCAGGTATTATTGGCACAATATGGGTGCTGATTTTTATTTCCTCCCTTTTTGATAGGATTACTGAATAGGCAGACAGAGAAAATATGTTGGGCAAAGTGTATTTGACCAAGTCTTTCATGTACTTGTGGAGAAATGTAGTCTGGATCCGAATATACTAGGAAGATTCACTGCTCTACAACTGTACCCCAAAGGAACTGAGGATTGCAGGAGATCAACCTAGAAGAGCCCTGGGAGCCAGGATTATGGACATTTCCTATGCAACAATTTTAATCTTTATCAGCATCTTCAGTTAAACTAGAGAATGAAGGCTTTCCCAATGTGACATAATTGGATCAGAATCCATAAGGACTTTGACAGGTTGGTGCAACAGGTTGAATATAACCTAATACTTAGGTCACATTTCTAAGAAACTTCTTATGCAGTGAAGGGGACATAACTGCAGCTCTTGGGTTGTCTTATGTATAAATGCAAATACCTATTTAAATTCAGGGATTAAGCCAAACAAGTACCAAATGGGGCAAAAGAGCAATTCATGCAAAAAAAGGAGTTTTAATTGACATTAAGCCCAACCTGAATAATACTGATGACTGACCCCCAAAAAGCTAATGTGATTTTGATCAACATTAAGAGAACTGTGCTATCTTCAGAAATCAACCGAGTATTTATGGAGCTTCTATTTGCATTGTTCTAGGTACTATGTGGGATAGAGAAGTATCAGGCATGGAATCCTTGCTTTTAAGGCACATTTTACTTAGAAGATTAGCAGCCAGAAAACAATGTAAGATATGTGATTTGGCAGACTCATTATCAAGGAAATGACCCCTTAAAACTCTTAACCACCCAAAACCAAAACTGAAAACAAACAAACAAAACCCAGAGGTTTGAATGCATCCAACAGGCATACATAGTCCATTAATTGATATTTTAATCATGGCTCAAAGTCATCAAGAAAATGCTATAAATAAGGTCCATTACTTTCTTTATAGAGACCAATGGAAATACATCTTAGCAACTGTCTTTTTTGTTTGTTTTAGTTTTAAATAGGAAATATTATTTATATAGGAATTCAATCATGAGGACCAGTTCATTCCTGAATAGGGTCAAATAAATCAGATACTACTGTACATAGTGAAGCACTTGAAGTATACAGGTCAGCCTGTAATGCTTGAGAAGAGAGAAAAATAAACGAGAAGTCACAGAAATGTAATATTCTACTCCAAACTCTCTATTGAGCCGAGCCAGATCTGTGGGCTCTTGGCACTTTGAGGTCATGGCACAACCAAAGACTCTTGAGTGCTGACGGGATGACAAAGGGTTAAAACAGATGCTTCTAGATAAGCCAAATATACAATTTACCAAAATAGTCCAAAGTTACATATAGCATCATGTTCCCTTTACAGCAACAGTGATAGTGCCCCAAACCAATGGCACATTTCCAATGCACAATAGTCTCCCTCCTTTGTGCCTATATTTAGATTTTGAATTTAAGGCTGGAAAAAGTGACACCAACACGTGGATACATGTCTCTCCAAATTTATGGCCTCTAATCTCAGCTGGTCCTCAGTGAAGCACAGAAGAGCTTCTGCCGTCAGCTTTCTTTTCTATGCTCACAGTGGCTTCTCCAAACCTCCTTCTCCTCCTCCCTATTTTCATTCCTCTCAGGCGTGACCTACCTAGCTCACTCCCTACTTCATGTGGCTCATTCTGTCATAAAGTACATTACTGTGTCCCAGCTCAAGTATGTTCTATGTCCATCCATCTTTTCTTATTCATAGGAAAGAGGCCTCTCCTCTTCAAGGCTAAAATTCTTTCATCTCTGTGTAGCTGTTGATACTGTTTACTTCTCCCTCCTGGAATTCTCTACGTCCTCCATACCTATAGCCTCATTTTCCTTCTCTCCTGGCTCCTTTCCTGGCGTCTTCCTCTGCTCACCTCTAAATGTCGTATTTCTCAGTTATGTCCACGGTCTTCCTCTCACTCCAGCAGCATGATCCACCAGTCGCTCTTCCTAAGTAGGCTTTGCTCTCCACAGAGAGCTCTTTATCTTTCTGGGGTATCTACTCAACTCATCCACTTGCCTAGGGTCTGTTTGTCCTTCAATACGTTCAAAATTTTTGTGAACCATTTCCTGATTCTAACTAAGTCAAACAGTCCTTCTCTGTACACCCTTCCTCCTAAAACTCTCAACACAACTTCTACCATAGGTTCTCTCATGCAATCAGTGATTTTCATGTTTTTAACTCCTTTTAAGTCACCAACTCCTTGAAATGAGTCTGCGTTGTTCTTTGACAGGGCTGTGTGAAGGGCTTAGGAAACACCTATCAAATGAATGCATGAATTTTGTATGTGCAAAATATGATACTGGAGATCAGGATGAAATATTGTCTGGATGACCAATTGGTGGTGTTGCCATTTGACAGGGTTGTGGACCAAGTGACTTAATGTCCCTAATAAGAGGAAGAGTTTGTGATGTTCTGATGATCCTGTACCAAGAATATCTACTTAAAATTACTTTTAAAAGGTATATCAGTGAATTTTTTTTGCCTTCCTTTTTTTTGGTAGCAGACACTGAAACACTTTTGGGGAACTATTGCTCCATATTCTGGTAGCATGAGTTACTGGCTAATGAAGACCATTTTTTTTTTTTATCCTAGATTGTAAACCTAGTTTGTCTTAGAAGAAAGAGATCTTTATTCCTCAGCAGATGGCCTCTTTCGACTGTAACTGCTAACTAACCATTTGACCCTATCTGATAGGTGCCTTAGACCTAGAAAACGTGCTCACAGCCTTTGAAGTCCTCACATGGTTGGAAGCAAACAGGGGATGATGACAAGAGCATCGTTTCCTCTACTTTGTGCAACTTTTTATTTTTAACATAAAGCCATTTGGGTTTAAGACTTTAAAAATACCAGGTCTTCCAGTGAGTGTGCAAAAGAAAATAACTTCATAGTTTCTGGCATGGTGGGAGACATTAAAAGAACTCTGGTTGCTGACTAAAATCAGTTTTAAACCTTCCTGAGAGACTGTTACTTCCTCACTAATTCCCCTTAAGCAAAATATTTAAGATCGGTATGAAGAGGCTACAGCTTTTTATTCTGAGGATTACTTTTCAAGGAAATGATAAAATGGAAAAATTATTCCGCAAAGTTCAATAAAAGAGCCAAATCCTCTCAACAAATCCACAGATACCATTACCCTTAAATACCCTCCACTTATTAGGGGGGAGAAAAAGAAAACTTCCTTAGATCCATTCAAATATAAAAACATTCTTTACTACATTGAATTTTATAAAATCCCATTGTTAAATACTTCCTCTCAAACTCCTGCCAAACGGGAGGATTACTGCTGAAACAGACAAGGAATATGTGACCTCTTCTCCCTCCCCTGATGAACATCAGGGGTAACACTTTGGCACACATACAGATCTATTTTCTACAAAGGATGCAGCTTTTCAGAGATGTGAAGGACTGGAATGAGAACACTGGCCCTCATCAACCCACTTCCTCTATTGGAAGGGAGTCTCCCAAATAGTCCTCGAAAGGAAACACTGAAATGAAGTCACCCACGTTTAGTAAAGTAACAGTAGCCTGATGAGGTGATTGTCTCAGAAGTGATACAAGGCACAGTGGTTAGACTGAAAGTTCACTGGGACTTCTAATAATGAAATTTTAGATAAATATTTGCACAGATGCACACACATATTTATTTGTTCTGCTTCAACAGGACTCTTCCAAGTGCAAGTTTCAAAATATAAACAGTGGAAAACTGCTGCAGTAATGGCTAGCAAAATACAGTAATTATTTGCAAGAGTTGAAAAATATTCATCTAATAAAAAGTAGGAAGCTGTGTGGGAGAAAAAGGAGTGAAATTCTCTAGCAAGTGAGGACAGCTGGAATTTAATAATTCACCTTGGCAATATTATTTGTTTGGTCAGCAGGCCAATGTTCCTACAGTGCTGTACAATGCCAGGGACAGTCTTCATCCTAAACACCCACCATATTAAGACAGCGATTATTTCCAGCCAAGCCGCATAAATACTATACTGTAGCAGTCCTAGAGTATGAACCTTTTATTACATATCTCTGAGCAGACCTGTAAATCCCAGAAAGGACTCTCGTTAGTTCAGAGATTAATTTGGCAGATATGGCATCAGATTATTTGAAAAACGTGTTATTAAGCAATATTTCAGAAGTGGCCTATGTGTCAGCAGACAGTTATGCTCCCGTAACAGAATATATGCTAGGTTACAGGCTGTATTTTTAATATCTCCTTAGTAATATAAACAGAGACCAAGACATGAAAAGGTCTCATGGTTTTCTCTTTATTAATCAGTGTTTCTCCTCTTCAAAAATATATTCCTCATCACTTATAATTGAAATAAATTTCCTCTTCAATAAAAGTGAAGAGGTGCAAAAGTGAAGTGCTTATAAGAGAATATATATTGCTGTGGTGTTAGGAGCAGATGGATGTAATTGATGATCAGACTAACACAATTAAATTAATGAAACCTATTATGCAAACCGCTCAAACTGTGTAAATAACAAACAGCTGACTACCCATAGAAGGGACGTTTAAGTCAGGAAGAAATGGAAAGTATATGTAGCCGCCATAGGTCTGCTTACATCCATTCATGCAGATATTTCTGTTTCCTATATTCATTCACTGGTTCTCTTTTGCTCGATTCTTAATTGGTTAAATTAATATTTCACAAGGATTAATTTCTACTTAGTTATTTATGCTAACCCAGAAGCCATAGACTTGGGTGTTTCATGTAGCAGATGGTCTAATACTGCCTAGTAAATAATTTTTTCCAATGGTAAATATATGGTAGAATATACCATATATTTTGAATATATATATGCATATATATGTGGAATATATATATATATATATATATATTCCACATATATATGGAAAGAAATCCAAACATTCTTTCAATGGAGTGGGAGGGAGAATTAGGTGTTTGGAAAAAAGGGGCATCTGTGAAGAAGGCAATAGAGTTTTGTAATTCCTGTGTAATGAGAGAGACTTGTACGGTTAGCTGCAATCTGGAACAACCAGTCCCACTACCCCAGCAGGGCCAAGATCCCCACTGAGCACAGTCCAGGAGAGGTCAGCAGGCTGCATAGCAGAGACCCAGAGTGGAGCCCAGTGGCATGAGAATGAAGAATGACTTCCTGGTGGCACTTGGGGAGGTGGCTTTTTTTTTTTTTTTTTTTTTTAGTGCATAAGAGAAGAGTGGATATTTCAGATAAACAGTTGAGGAAGACTAGATGTGAAAATCTGAATTTTAGAGCAATAATAGTCTGGGGGATTGGAAAGTCTTCAAACATATATTAAAAGACCTGACAAGGAGGCTCCGGTTCTGACAGGTGTTGAACAAAGAACCATCATGAAGGAAAAGCAGCAGCAAGTCGGAGTCAAATCCCTAAGTCAGAGCTGTCTATGCAGTTGGTTAAGTGCCCTACTTGGAAGATCGAAAGTTATTGTCTGTGTATAATTTGATGAATAAGAATTTTGCTTTAAAAATCTTTTTTAGACAATTGTGAATAGTTGCCCTCTAGCATTCCTCACAATCCTTGCTGAAGAGGGCATCTGTGATATAGAAACATAGTATCCTATTATGACTACCTTTGCTAAATTACCCTTTCTTTCTGCAGGCTTATCTGACCCAGACCTCAGAATCTCCTAGACTAAGAACAACTCGGGCCATTGTGATTTAGAAGTATCATGGTGCTAGAGAAGATACCAAGACGGCCAGGAGACAATGGCAGCATTAGAAGGCCCTAGTTGAACAGAATATATAATTTCATTTAACAGCTGCGGAAGCTCATTAACTACACTGGCATGAATGATTCTTTACAACTACAAAAAGAAAGAAAAACAGCAGCCTATTTACAGATGCAGGGAGAGCCATCCCTTGTTTTCCAGCTTTCAAGGGAAACAAAACATTTCTGCATAATAACTTTTTCCTATAATTCAACACTATTTAAAAGTGTAGCTTGCCATAAGCTTAAAAAGATATTTTGGTGCCACATATCCAAAACTTCCACAATATTCCAGCAATTTCTGACTGCAGGCTTCCTGGTTCCCCATGACCTGGTAAGGGAGCCAATCAGGCAGCAATCTGGCCAGTCCAGCACCTTCCTGGCATGCATGCTCCCTGTGCTCAGACACTGCTCTCCCTGTGCTTCCTTATGTCCTCAACTTGAGGAAAGTATAGCTCAAATGCTTTTCACAATCCGTCAGCACTTCTTATTTTTTCCTTTAGGTTCTCTGACATTGAGTGACCCTGAGCAAATCACTTTGCTTTCTGTGCTTTATTTTTTTAATCTATAAAATTATGATAGCACCCGCCTTCAAAGGGCTATTGGGAGGACTAAACTGTGAGTTAATACAAAGCATCTAGAACAATGCCTTGCAATAGCACACGCTCAATTAATGCCAGCCAGTACTGCACTATTACCACTACGCAAGACATGATGCACCACTATTACTAATTTCACCAACTCCACCTAAGTAAAAACTGTTTGAGTCTCTGAGAGAGTACGGGTGCATATTAGCACCCTTTCCTGCCCTCCTTCCTTCTTTCTCCCTTGCTCCCACCTCAGAAACATACACAAACAGGAGGAATGTTGCTGACATTTTTTGGGGCTCAGCTGAAGGTTCATGAAGGCATGGCATTGTCTTCAGCCCATTTGGACAAACTCTCTCATGGCTGTTCTTCCTCCTAAGAGTAAGTGGTAAGGTATGCTCTGGGGTAGGTCCCTATTTTTCTCTTTTGTCTTCTCAGATACTCTATCTTCTTGACATTCCTTTAGCTCTAGGCTCTAGGCTAGCTCTAGGCTAGCGGAATGTGAAATAAATGATTCCCCATTGTAGCCTGGGTCATTAGTATTCCACAATGGGGTAGAAGATGATGTTCTACTTGGTGATATTATTGTTTGCTTTTTCTTTTCTGAGCACATATTTCCTGTGAGATCTTTTCAGGAAGGGGAAGCTAATCTCAGGTATAATTTAGATAATCTTGGCTTTCTGATCCACATGACATTACCTCATCCAACCCTTATTAGCAATCACAGGAATCCAGTCTTTTTCAACTTTATATCCTTAAGCACCTAACATTCATGATTATTTATACAAGTAGGCATTCAATATTTATTGAAGTGAGCAATTACATTAGACATATTCTGGTAGGATCGGTCATAATAATTAAGGTCCTATCAATTAACCTGAATCCAAAATTCAAAGAACTTTTCACAATAAGAAGTACTAATCTGATGCTTATCAGTAAAATTGAAACTCCTCAAGATGACCTACAAGGCCCTGCAAAGTCTGTTCCCTATTTACTTCTGACACCATCTTGCTCACTCTGAACCAGAACACTGTAATTTTTGCCTGATCTAATTTCTGTTCCTTTGCACTTGCTGTTCCCTCTGCTTGAAATACTTTTTCTCCTCAGAATCTCACATGATGAATTGCTTCTCGTGATTCCTATCTCAGGACAAAGAAGGAGCTCATAGCCTGAAGAGAAAGGAATGAATTCCCCTGCAGAAATGACATGAAGTATGATACCTAAATGAGAACTATACATGTACATAATGTGTGCGTGGCTGTATGTGTTTTGGGTTACAGGTGAGGCAAATAATAGTATTAAATCTACGCAGAGGGAAGAGTGAGGCAAAGGCTTGGAATGCAAAGGAATAGAGCCAGGTTGTTTGCAGAACTGAAAATCGACGTGGCTTCAGCTTTAAAAGCCGGGACAGCTGAAGATGGGGCACGAGTCTAATCATAAAGACCTCCTTCAGAAGAGGATCCAAAAGAGAGGCAGTACATCATTTATGCATAGTAGCCCTTATGTAATACCTTAATTTAAGATATAGGTTAATCACTCTTCATAAGAAAAAAACCCTTCTGCTTTCATAGGAATTCTCTTATTCTTCCCTAACTTAAAAAAAATAATTAGTAGTGTTTAGTGTGAGCCAACCCTAGGAGTTTGATACTTTGTTCAGGAAAAGGAAAAGTCAGCTACCACATCCAGGATTCAGGAGATGGACTGCTCATCAGCCCCCGGGGAGCTTATTTTCTAACCTCCAACATAACCATAACTTCTCCTAGTACTAGTCTTGGTGTTATCTCAGGTGAGAAACTGAAATAAATAAATAAATAAATAAATAAATAAATACCTCAGTAAATTGCATTTTGACAAATTGAATTTTTGCTATTAAATTAGTCTTACATTTAAAAAGTATCTAATAATTTACGATGATTCATTTTAACTACTCAGAGATTTAGTAACAAGTTTTAAGAAATCAAGAGAACCGGCCCCAAAACTAAAGCTAAAGTATAGAAAGATCAGATGACTGGTTCAAGATACAGCTGAACTTTATTCTTCCCATGAACACACAGTGTGCAAATTTCCTAATTTCTTATTCAATGTCTGACTGTCAGGACTTATTTTAAGCAAAATACAAATTTACTGGGGTAAGAGATTAGAATGAAAATTAGAAAAAGAAAACCATATATCTTATATGGCCATGAAAGCTACTGAAAGTATATGAAAAAGAATAAATGTTTCAAAATTAAATTTTCCAGATGGGCATTTCACAGTTGAAAGACTATAATTCCAAATATAATTTTAATCTAACATAACAAAGAATAAGAAATTGAGCAAAATAACTGCCTTAATAGGCACTTAGAAAGATCTATTATGTATAAAACATCAATCCTCTAAGTTGAATATTTGAATTTATAACTTTTACCAATTCTCACACTCATCTCAACATACTTAACACTCAGTGCAAATAAATCATTTAAACAGGACAACAGTTTCTATTCATTAACATCACACATTCTGCAAATAAATGTATTTCTACTGTGGGAATCTTGACTGCAAGTACTGCTCTTTTATGGCATGAGACATTTATTTACATACATTTTCCTTCCTGGTTATAATCAACATTTATTCTTTGCAAGAGTTTAACTCTTTAGCTGAAAAACACCAAATCTAAAATTCAGAAACTGTAGTTCAGTCTCTGCAAGGAAGCATATTGAGAATAACAAGCTTATGACACATCACCATACTGCATAACACTTTATATTTTCCAACACTCTTTCCAGTAAGGTATCTCATCTGTGAGATCTCATGGTGTCATTTTTGAAATAGCTATGAGGAGATTCTGAATTTACTCTGTTGTTGAGGTACCTAAGGAGTTCATTCATTAATTTCTCTAATCATGCAGGGCACTGAAGCCTTTGGGGACAGTAAGTTCACATTTAGTGTTTATGCTGAATGACTCCCCAATCTACTTTGTTTTAATTTGCATTAAAAAGCCTCTACTCTCAAAGTACTGGATCATTAAGTTTATAATAATTAGATATACAAATTCCAAAAGGCAGATTAAGAATCACTTGGCAACATTATCTTGCCCACCAACTTCACACTGAAGATTTAGGAAGTGTGTATTAGTGAGAGATACTTGTTTGTGCCTAACAACTAAAGAAGTCTGTTAAGAATACCTAATTCACTGACTATTATTTCTAATAATAAGCACATTCAGAAGATGAGATTTTTTTCATTTTATTTACTGGAGTTTTGCCATTAAGAGGAGTAAAAATGAAGGGGAAAAACAATCACAAAAATCTTGATCTCTTAAATGATTTTATAGCTTAGTCAGTGCACACAAACAACTATGGTTTACACTACCAACCATTATCTTCTGTAACTAGAACATTTATGCTGACATAGTACCATATGAAGAAAGTCTTCTTCATTACTGTAGTGAGATTGCTAAGACAGTTCACTAAGAAACATCTTTAAGAATTCAGTAAGTTATTTAAAAAATTAAGAGAAATAACTTCCAGTTACACTCTTACGATACAGAAAAACAACTGGCATCTTTACATTACAGTTTTCAAGCTACCACAAACTGACACCACTCAAGAAAGATATTCCCCCCTCTCCAACCACAACATTTAGCTACAATTTTAAAGAAAACAAGGCAATTCTGATAGCATCTATTTGGGTGAGGATGTTTCACAGGTATAACTACTAAGACTATATTCTTATGCAGCTTCCTTTGCCCTCATTGTCCTCACCTCTGGTTCTAGTTATTCTTTAACAGAGAAAAGATTTTACACATGAGAATATTATGGATAACATCAGTACAAAATGGAGTCCAGGTTCAAATTAGAGTTTTACGATCAGGAAAAATCGGCATCATTTACATGAGAGTCAACAATGCCATTTTTAGACTTCTTATACTTCCTATAGAAATCTCCCTTTTAAGGATGCACCCATTCTTATTTTTGCAAATCACAAATAAAAGTTAAACATGCAATAGTTATGATGATTACTCAGTATGGTGTTTTTTTGTTTTACATCACAAACCTCACAGCAACAGCCATGTTATATTTATCTGACACACATTTTAACAATGTTTTATTCTCCGTAACTGACTTATAGTGGCCCATTTCAAGAGTTTTATGTCCTAATCATATATGATATGTTTCTATTCTGATATGAACATAAAATTTTAAAAACTTTTATGAAGAAGGAAAACCACATGAAAGCAATTAGCAACAGTTTCTGGTTTATGGTAAATATTAATCTATCCTACTTAAGTGCAAATAACTTTATCTATGTAGTTGTAGAGATGTAACACTGTACATTTTAAAAGTTGGATATTTTTGTTGAAATAAAAAAATTGCATCCAGATCTTATCCCAAATATAAACAGTATACTTTTGATATTATTTTAAAATAGCATTTTAGATTTTTCTTAGTGAAATATGGGGCCCAAGACATAATGTTACAGATATTAATTTCAAAACTATCCTGAATGTTTTCTGGAGGTTTATATTTCTTTAAAAGTATTTGAGAAAGTTGTAATGTTTGGAAATTAAAATATTCGAATAAGTAATCACTTAAATGAGGAAAATAATGAAATAGGTGGGAAATGGAAAATTTAGAGGGCAGTGAGGCAAGGGTGGGAATATGAAATAACATAGGAGGAGAACCTAAAGAAAGTGAAGGTTAAAGACCTAGGAAAACTTTATCCATTTCTCCAAACCTATCGTTATTACCTAGGAAATGTGGTTAAGCTCCCTGGGACACAGCTAAGTTATTTGCTCTAAGTGTTTTAAGTTTACCTATTAAAAAACAAGGCACATTCTCAATTCCAGACCCCAGGGCCCAGCAGATGGAAAGCCTCCATCCCTCCCAGTGACAGTCTACTAGCCTCTCATGGCCCAGCATGACTAATTGAGGTTTCTCACTTGATGGCTTTATGTATGAGAGAATTTAAAGGCATTTCTATATTCGTCTCCTTCCATCTCGGCTAATGAGAATGTTTAACTGTAGTTTGGTCAAATGTTAAATTAGTGGTCAAATTTAAATAGTGGTCACATTGTTTCAGTATCACCTCTTACTGACATTGTCAGTGAGATTCAAATAGGAAACAATTGTAAATTCTAAATTAATGACATAACGCACGTTTAGAAAATACAGTGTTTTAGAGGACAAAGGATGCCATTTTCATCTTTTATATATCTCATTTCTACTATTTAAGTGTCTCATATTAAGCAAATCTGCCATAACACATAAATTTACAAAAAATACAAGTTATTGGGTCCTTCACAGAGGTCCATAACAGTATTCTTTCAAAAGTATTAGGCTGCCTTCAATTTGTTAGAGTAGCATTTGACGCAGGTATCACTTTTAAGAGATATGTGCTATTACATAACACAAAGTTAACAGTTCGATTGAATGGAGACAGTACCAACAATGGCCTAAAATCAGCTAAAACAAGAACAAATAGATTTTCCAAAGATTGGTTTATCTTAGGCACTTTATTAAATTGAAAACTACTGTATTACTTAAAGACTGAACCTATGAGGAAATAAGTTTAATTCAATAATGTGAAAGTGAATTAACTCTTTACTCTGGACTATACTTTTTTCCCTTTTCAAATAATTTAGACTTCATTCGTAGAAATGTTTGTGAATGGCTCTAAGAAACACATATGTTGAAATTACAGATAAACATAAACAGCAGGACAAATCACTGTTTAGAGTGACTTGTGAACTATTGCCCTAGTACACTTTTTTTTTTTTTAGAACAAAAATACTATAAAACATTTCCTCACTTCTCCTGGGAATATTTTGTCTCTTTTCTTTTCTTTCCTTTTCTTTCTTTTTTGATATTGCAAATTCAATACATACTCAGAGCACCTTTCCTCCTGCCCTGCTGAAGCCCTCTGAAGATGCAAAGAGATAGTTTAAAAGTCATTTAATTCATACCATTTTCACCCAAGCTCTGTAAAAATGAATCAAAAAGAAAGCAAGGTATTCTGTTTCAGTTAACAAGATAATTGCTCCTACAGTAGCTCCTTGAAGTCTGAGGCAGTAGGCAGCTGCAAACATCCGACTGAAAGCCCATCTGTGGCTTCACAGCTTCCAGTCGAGGATGTTTACAGTCGCTCACTGTCAAGAGGGATATACCTTCTTTCTGTTTGGTTAACCTGCAGGCTGGTCCCTAGCAGGTGTTTCTAAGATATACAAGTAGCAATTCTGTACATTAATCAACTCTCATTCCAATGCAGAAATATTCTAGAAAATGTTTCAAAATTAAAACAAAAAGCTTCATGTCTGTTATTCATCTACCAAGTTCCTGTAGGATTTTGTGACAGACTAAGACAATATATGCAAATTGCTTTGATCCATTATTGTTAGCTAAGAAATAAACAAGCCAGGATTACTTAATAGGGCTCCAATATGTATTATGCAATTTAAAATCCTTCTTTGAGTGAAAATGACAAAACACAGAAATTAAATTATGTTAACAACATAAAGTACACATTAACATTAAATACTACATTAAGTGAACTTAGACTCTCAATGAAAATATAAAAGGTCTATTTCAAACATTATGAATTCTGATTAAAAAAAGAGACTTACGTGCTTTTATATACTACTTTTGCTTTGAAATCTGCTACCAGAGACAACTTGAATAGTCAGCTGGTTTTTGAAAGAGTAGGCAATAATCAGGAGCAAAATAAAAAGTAATAAAGAGGGCTATAACAGGCATGGATCAGTTTGTGGATCAAAGTTTCCCACTGGAAAAACACAGAACCTATCACTCGCAAGAGTGACGCACATTAACTCCAAATTTGAATGTTTTGAATTCCACTCCCATTCTCTTATGAAAATAAATGAGGAAAACTGAAGGTTAAACTCTATCAGTCAGTACTCTCCTGAAAGAATTCTAAACGCTTCCTAGTCTAGTGAAAGATTAAGTTGATACAGAACAGTGGGTGTGCCTTTCCCTGAGATTTTTTAGAAGTTACCATAAGGTTCTCAAGTTGCAGAAGTCTTAGTAGTTTGTGACACCAAACCCAAAACCAAAACAAAATCCACACAAACAGTGTCATGTTTACTGAAACTAACAAATGTGAAGAGGTCCATAAATTACTTTTTCAAAGCAAAGGGTAACTCTATCCCACTAAGGTTAAGAAAGTTAATCTTTGAGGCAGCAGGTGAAAACAAGCTGAATTACATTGAGGCCTTTTTCTTTATTAACTAAGGACTTTGAACTATTAAAACTTCCTAGGGAACCACGTTTTCTCAATGGGTCAAGTCACATAGGGGAACAAAGCAAACTTTATCAGTGCTGGGCAATTCTACATTCCTGAAATTCTTAGTACTTGGCATTCACATATACCATCGCTGACTGGTGCTCTAGTCAGTTCACCAAACTCAGCTACAGCTACCAACCTTGTGAACTTCTCACCAAGACACTCAATTCTTTTAAGTTAGTCACAAATAGACAGGCACCACAGTCTGTACTCTGTAATTAAAACAGATAAATACCAAGCCTTACACCCTGTGAAGACATTGTATAACAGTAACTGTGTACCAAAAGGAAATATTTTTACTTGCATAAATTTTTCTCAAAGTGACAGAACCCCTACTTGTCTTGGAATTTTACCACTTTTAAATAATAACTTTAAATAAAAAACAAAAATGGTAAGTGACTAGTACATATTAGGCAAATAACTCAAATAACAATTCGATGAACATGTTAAAGAGATACTAAACCTTAGCACAACTTTGAAAATCCAGCCTTTTGCTCAGAACTCTTATGAATAAACATAAAAAATCCTCAAAAGCATGAAAACAATAAAATTTTAGTTACAAGTATACATAAACGGAAGAGCATTTAACAAGCATCAACACAGTACACCTCACTGACTATATACGTGGGCTTCTT
This sequence comes from Suricata suricatta, assembly GCF_006229205.1. Taxonomy (NCBI): domain Eukaryota; kingdom Metazoa; phylum Chordata; class Mammalia; order Carnivora; family Herpestidae; genus Suricata; species Suricata suricatta. The sequence goes on from NC_043706.1 coordinate 62,031,549, forward strand.
TTTAGCAAGACACTAGCTAGATGAAATCTATGAGAAGGTAAAGCAGATTTATCCCAACAAGGTACTGAACAATTTTGCCAAGTTTAAGGGAGGCTCAATGTTAAACTGTTTGTTTTCTGGTAGTTGACCAGTACTGTTTCCATTAGAACAGCAATTTTCAAAATGAGAAGCTGGCAATGGAATGATCAGGATAGCTTCTTCTAACCCCACATACCTTGACTTGCCTCATCCATTTTGCAACTATTACTCAAAAGGGGAAGGTCTGAGTGTATTTTGCAAAAGCTATCAAATGATTCTGCCATAATTTTCTGGCAGAGAGAACTACAAACCTAGAAAGATGGAACTAAATAAATTTGCTTGAGACAAAAAACTCTTGCCACTATTTGAGAAATAATACCAGTAAATCCAGTTAAAAAAAATCGTGAATTAAAACCAAATATGGCAGAATAAGACTCAATTGTGTCCAACAAATCAGATCCTACATTTTGTCTTATGTAACACTGGAAATTTTCACAGAAAATGACTTAATTCAAAACTATAGGAACGCTGGCTGCTCTAGCCCAGTAGATGAATTTCCCAAGAGTCTCTGTACCCCAAAGTACAGTTCTGGATGTCTAAATTCTAGTCAGTTTTTATAGTCTTTCTTATACTAGTTTTAACTCTTTGAAGGATTAATTCCTTCTGGTGGTGAAAAGTTTAGGACTGGTCCCAAAGATTAAAATTTTTTCTTCCCTATGACCCAGCAATTGCACTACTAGGTATTTCTCAATAGGATACAAAAATGCTGATTTGGAGAGGCACATGTACCCCAATGCTTATAGAAGCATTATCGACAATAACCAAATTAAGGTAAGAGCCCAAATGTCCATCAACTGACAAACAGATAAAGAAGATGTGGTATATATACACAATGGAATATTACCTGGAGATCAAAAAGAATAAATCTTGCCATTTGCCATAAGATGTGAGGAACCAGAGGGTATTATGGTAAGCAAAATTAGTCAGACAAAGACAAATATCATGATTTTACTTATATGTGGAATTTAAGAAACAAAACAGATGAACATAGGGGAAGGGAAGCAAAAATAAGAGAAAATCAGAGAGGGGGACAAACCGTAAGAGACTTAAATATGGAGAACAAACTGTGGGTTGATGGCAGGGTGTTGGGTGGAGGGATGGGCTAAATGGATGGAGGACGTTTTGTTGGGATGACCACTGGGTGTTACATGTAAGTGATGAGTCACTAAATTTCATTCCTGAAATCATTATTACATGGTATGTTAACTTGAATTTAAATTTAAAAAATAAGTTAATTAAAAAAATAACATTTTTTCTTAGCTACCCTAAACCATTCAGTCTTGAGCCCTCTTATTGATTCTATAATCATGCATTTTCCTAAGCTATGCATAACTTAGAATATTTTAATGCTTAAAATATTACAGCCACTCAAGCTCCCTCACCTTATGCTCATACACATGATTCCCTGGATTTTAATATATCAGAGCTTTTAAATTAAATGGTCCATACCTGAATGGTGAGATTTCAGGCACTTATTAGCAGGTGGTGGGAGTTATCATTACATTACTGGTCAACTTATTTATATATACTAGGACTCTCCGTTGGCCATAGATATGCAGAGGTATGTGTAGGTGACCCTACCTCACTAGAGTGACGCTTCGTCCTCTGGTTCCACCTTTCTCCTCTGTGTCCATCTCACCTCCACTTGCTTTAGCCTCTGAAAGTTTACAGTGGCACCAGGGAATGGGTGCTTCACACCAGCACGGGGCCTAGTGTCTAGGCTGTGCTGTGCATCCTACCGCCTACCATCTCTGGGGGCCAAGGTCCCAGGCAACTGCGTCAACAGTATTTGGCCTTTATCCTTTCCTTCAGAAAACCCACTTACAGACAAAAAACACAAGTGGTTTCTGCATCCTTTTGTAGAAAATATACATAGCAGTGATCTGAAATGGAAGTAAAATAAATGTACAAACAAAATTCTGCCCTTCAAAATTCATCTTTGTCTTCTATTTATACTTTATACTTAGTAGTCCACACTATTGTTAGCCTAATTCAGTCTTCTAATTCATTCATGTGTGTATGTGTATACATACATACACACAACACAAACATAAAATTTTAGAGAGATAAAGAGTATATGAGTTAGGGACAGGGGCAGAGGGAGAAAGAATCCCAAGCAGGCTCCACACTTAGCACAGAGCCTGATGTTCAGGCTCAATTGCAGGACCCTGGGATCATGACTGAGTCAAAATCAAAAGTGGGACACTTACCTCACTGAGCCACCCAAGCACCCAAAATATCATTTTATTTCTTGCTAATGACAATGATGTTAAACATTTCCTTGATTTTTTTGAAATTAGTAGAAATATAGACCCACTTGCTTGTTGCCTGTTGAAAATAGATCAAGGCTATAGGAATTTACTGGGAATATTTTTCCAAGGACTGTGCATACATGCAAGATTGAGAAACTCAAATTCTAGGAAGAAAAGCAGTATCTTGGATAGCATAAGCTTATAGTTACAAAGAATAAATTCTCTTCTACTCTAGAAATTTATGTATTTTTTTGCTCAACTAATATTCTCTAATAGTGAGAATGTTAGGTAGTGAGAAATAGAGAATTAAGCTTTGTAAACTGTATCAAGTTTATAGCCTTAACTTTAATACATCATTTTTGTTGCAAGCCAAGCAATGTTTATGCATGATCTCATCTCTGCCATGGTATGATGAAACATTTACTATCATCATCATCACCACACAGATGGGAACACTAGGCTTGGAGAGCTGAAATGATATATTCACTTTCCTATTCTGATGTTTTGCCTATTGTAAGCTCTTCTAAATCATTTGTGTAGTTGGGGAAGGTGTTTCTTTGAATAAATGCGAGACAGTGAAAATTTAATAGAAATTGTGTTTACACTTTAAATTGGGCATAAAAAAATAATGAATGAAAAATACTTTAAGGGGAGCCTGGGAGGCTCAGTTGGTTAAGCGTCCAGCTTCGGCTCAGGTCATGATCTCATGGTTCATGGATCATGGGTTCAAGCCCCGCGTTGGGCTCTGTGCTGACAGCTAGCTCAGAGTCTGGAGCCCGCTTCAGACTCTGTATCTCCCTCTCTCTCTGACCATCCCCTGCTCATGCGCTCTCTCTCTCTCTGTCTCTCAAAAATAAATAAGAAACATAAAAAAAATTAAAAAAAAAGAAAAATACTTTAAGAGTAGAAACAAATATCCAGATCTTTTGGTAATAAAATAATTCATTCACTCATTCATCAATATATATTTACTCATTTGCCAAACTCTCCTTTAAAATACTACTGATTTACAGTTTAGGTCAAGGTTCCCCAGACAGAAACTCTCCAACTTTATCAGCGTTTTTTGGTCATTATTACCCTACTCCCTCCATCTGCTCCAGCCTCTTTCTGGCTGGCTTGCTCACTAGGGAGGGGGATTCCAGAGGGTCAGGGCATCCTAGCCTTCAGGCTAATAAGGGACTTTCCATCCAACTCCTCCCATCCCCCTCCCCCTTCCCTCAGGCGCACCACTGGCAGTTTCCAGGCTGCATCCCACGGACAACTTGCTGGCTCAGCTCTTCCCCATCTCAGAGTTCCATTAGATTCTTCACAAAGAGCAACTCTCAGGGTGCCGGGGTGGCTAAGTGTCAGACTTTTGTTCAGGTTGTATCTCCAGGTTTGTGAGTTTGAGCCCATCAAGCTGTTTGCTGTCAGCGCAGAGCCCTCCTTGGATCCTCTCTTTCCCTCTCTCCCTGCCCCTTCCCCACATTCTCTCTCTCTCAAAAATAAATAACCTTAAGGGAAAAAAAGCAACTCTCACCTAGGAATACTTTCCTAGTCCTGTTGAAACATAAAATCATTATTTCTAAAGGGCCATTAAGGTGAATTTACGATAAATTTCATTGTAATAATCACAAGGCAGAATTCAGAAGTCATTGTTTTCCTTAATCGAAGCTGTTAAGATTAAATTCCCTCAAATAGTAAAAATTCAACATGATTAATACTATACCTTCAGAGTAATGAGAATGTATTTCAAAGAAACACAATTCTATAAAGGAAACTGTATTTAAAAAATATTTCTGTTTGGGGCACCTGGGTAGCTCAGTTGGTTAAGTGTCCGACTTCGGCTCAGGTCATTATCTCATAGTTTGTGGGTTTGAACCCTAAGTTGGGCCCTGTACTGACAGCTCAGAGCCTGGAACCTGCTTTGGATTCTATGTCTCTTTCTATCCCTGTACCTCCCTTGCTCGCACTCCATTTCTCTCTCTCAAAAATAAATACTAATAAATTTTACAATTTCAAAAAATCCATTTCTAGTGTAGGTCAAACTGTACATAGAGGTTAAAATTTCTATTTTAAGCAAATAAAATTATTTTGATGCTCTTAAAGATTTGAGAGTAATCCTTTACTTGGTTCATTATTTTTTTCAAATACCTTTAGAAAGTATTTCTTAGTAGTAGCCCATGTTAGAGACTTTTAATAATTCTTTTGTATAAAATAATATCAGTAATTGCCATAGAACAGCCAAATTATTGACACACATAGAAATGACTTTTTCTGAAATTATGTAATCATTAAAACATGCTTACAAAGCTATGCAGTGATACAGAACATAACTATCCCATCAGGTAAAAGAAAAGACACCAAAAAAATTTGTATGACATAAATATTACTATGGGAAAATGCAGAATATGCATATGACTTTTTTCTTTCTATTTTTCTGCATTTTCTTTTAAAGTAGTTCCACACTCAGTGAGGAGCAGTCCTGAACTCAGGACCTGAGATTAAGAGTCTGACATTTAAGTAAATGAACTACTCAGGTCCCCCATACTTACCTGTATTTTAAAAGTTTTCTTGAATATGAATACTTTAAAACAAATATTCAGAAGAAATTGATGCATTTCAGACATAAGAATTACAGCTGACCGTTCAACAACACAGGTGTGAGTGGCACAAGTTCACTAACAGATTGTTTTAGGTAAATACAGCACAGTAGTGTAAGTGTATTTTCTCTTATGATTTTCTTAGTAACTTTTTTCTCCAGTTTGTTGTATTGTAATAAAACAGTACATAATACATATATAAAATGTGTTAATTGCCTGTTTGTATTATCAGTAAGACTTCTGGTCAACAATAGGCTATTAGTAAAGTTTTGGGGAGTCATAAGTTATACACGGAGTTTTGACTGTGCTGGGGATTGGCATCTCTAACACAAGGGTGAAATGTAATAGCGGTCTTATCTCAAGAATAATGTAGACAGTGCCGGACATTTCTCAAGAACAGTTCTCTATCTAGGTAAATCTTTGAAAGGCGAGAAGATTGCATGAGCCTCTTCCCTGAAGGCCTTGATTTTGTCTCAATCACTACTGTGTGTCTACTGGAGCAGCCCATAAGATGCCTTTCACATAGTAGGTACTCAATATATACAGGGTGAATTTTTAAAACGTTGATAAGGAGATTCTTAAAACATACCTCATTTTCAATTATCCAGCATCTTTCTTTTGCAAAATTTATTAGCTCAAAGCTCTTAAAATTTTTTTTCCTCTTTATAAGTGATGAGATAGATGAAAGTTAATAGTTGGTTCAAGTTTAAAGCCAAAGCTATAATATAAAAGATGTGAGAACTGTCTTGAGACTACTTGAAGCTTCTGCCATGGTGAGAAGATGGGTGGCTTGGGCCCTTTTGATAGAGACTGGCATGGACAGAACTCTGAACATCACTGAGCCGATTCTCTCTGTGAATGGAAACTACGATACCTATACCTTGCAGAGTTCTTCTGAGGAGTGACAGATACATATGAGAAAGTACTATACACATGTTAGTTATTTTTCCTTATTATTACTTTCTGATTATGGACATGTTAAGGGAGATTAATCAGAACAGTGATTACTAATGGAAATAAACTATTAATGTCATTTTGCATTTTAAACAGCTACATGATCTCATTTGACCTCACTGAATATCAATTTCCTCAAGTATAATAAGAGAGTTAATCTGATTCGCTCTAAAATCCTTCCAGCTATAAAATCCTATGACTCTAATTCCTTCATTGCTTGAATTTATGAGGTAGAGGTAGGAGCTAAATTAGGAGAGGGTTGGAAAACATTTTTTTAAATTAAATATATACAAATCTTAGAAGACTTCCTTTACCCAGTGTGATTTTTCTTAATACAAAGAAGCACCAATTATCCTGACTTCATTCACCATCACTTCCCACACCCACACATTTTTAAAAATAACAGGACTACAAAATAGTTTGAGAGTATATTTACAGACACAGTAGTTAGTAGAGGACTTATGAAATTTTCTGTAGAATTTAATTGTCTCCAATACTGTCTGGCATGAGAACTGGGTTATAAATAGCAAAAGAACAGAGGCTCCTATACCTTACACCCAAAGTGACATCACATACAGAAAACAGGGACAAAAAATTCTTACTCAGAGCCCAATCTCAAAATCAGGTTACAAGACCTCCACACCATTCCATGTAGAAATGGGAAACTTAATTTGAAATAGCTCACTGCATCTCAAAATCAAAGACACTTTCAGCAGAGTTTACTGCAAGTTAATGTTTGACTTTGACTCTTTGGGGCTATCAGCAGTTTAGTTGTTCACATAAGGATTTTCTAGATTTCCAACAAAATAACTAAACTCATAAGCTAAAACCATACTTCAATTCAAAATATAGTTATTGAAAAACTCATGTTATAATTTCATCCTATTATATTAGCCTAATTAATAGGTACTCACAACAGATTTATGCTAAATTTGAACCACTAGGGATAGTTGATGAGGGAAATACTGTATGAATGGCGCTAATTTCATTTGTAGATTTCAGCATTAAGAATGGTAAAAAGCTTCAGTCAACAAACAGGACAGCCACAGAAGCAACAGTGACAAGCCACCAACTTCTGTTTTGCTCCTCTTGCATTTGGGGACTAGAGTCTGAGAAGGCATGGGATGGTTTCTATGAGCTCCTAAAAACCCACATTCTGTTTCTGTCTAATTCTAAGAAAACTTAGTATGGTAGTAATATAGGATGTACACATGGGAAGCTTTTGATAAACAGTGAAGGGAAGTAAAAATTTCCAAGGTTATAAGAAAGGGTAAAATGAAAATAAACAAATGAGAAAGAAAAGTTCCTTTCTCCCTTTCTGTTCCAAAAGGGTAATTTATTAGTGATTCCTCAAATGTTTGAACAATAAGTAATTGTCATGCAATAACTGAGAAAAAAAAAATCTTTAGTTTACTTTGTTTTACCAATGAAGATCTAATCAAACCTGTGAAGACTGGTGCCCTCTACCTGAGAAACAACCATTTAAAAATATATTAATTTCTTCAAATCAGTACTTTTATCATTTAGCTTAGTTCAATATATTTTAAAATGGGTGTTTTCATAAATGCTACTAAATAATGTACCTTTCTACAGAGACCAGGATAAAGAGAGAGACTTCATGAGATTATAAAATTAATTTTTTGAAAGTTTAAGGATAAAAGTGACCATATATGTTAGATTTTCTGGGAATATCACAATTTTAGTGACTCTGTGAATACAACTGCAAATTATTAAGAAATACATTCAGACCTATGATCTGACCAAAAGTCATTAGAGATGATTTAAGCAGTATCCAAAAAATCCTAAATTCACTAAAGAATTAACCTCAGTTTTACATTCTATGCAACAAAAGTACACACTTTTATTTTATCTAAACTATCTACTAAGATTTATATACAAGAAGAATAATTTAAACCCACTTTAGACAATAATTAATGAAACTATCGTAATTTAGAGTTTTTGAAAACATTAATTAAAAAGGAACCTACCACATTGGTTGGCATTCTAAAGCCTGAAGGTCCTAACTTTCCTTATTTTTCTTTCTAAAGCACTTCTTTAAAATTGTCTCTGGTTGTTTTAAAATGTGCTCTGAAGTCTTAGGGGTCTGGCAGTTTTTTAACTAATAAAATAAACATAGCGATTGGGTACCTGCAGTTCTGCTAACAGTATTGTTTGTATTCTAAGCCCTATCCACAAAGACTACAGTGAAAAATATCCAGTATAAACAAATATTACTTAGATACCAGTGGCATCTCAAAGCAGCACACCCAAGTCTCAAAATGCAAAAGGGAGAAATTTTCCACTCCCACGGTGCATAACTTCCTGGTGAACCTCATGTCAGGCAAGAGAGAAATTGCCTCTGTTACTGTGAAGTTGGGGAGGAGGTGTGGGTGTGAAGCAAATCAGTAATTCTCTTTCTTCAATTTTTCACCATCTTTTTTCCTCCACATATCTCCTTTGCTGTCTCTCTCCTTTATATTTCCTGTGTTTAGCTGTTCTGTTGTCTTCTTCCATCCCCAATTCCAACAGAAAAGATAACTTCATCCTTTAATCTCACTGCTTAACATCAGTCACTAAATAAACTTCATACAACACACATACACATAAACACTACTGAATAATATTTTCAAAGTAATGCACAAATTAGTGCAAGCAGACAGAATAAAGTGGGTTGGGGTTAAGGCTGGGAAAAAAAATCTGTCACTTGTATTTGCAACACCCAAGTTTCCAGCTGAGAAACTAAAAACTCTGTAGGAGAAAAGAAGCTAGAGTCCTGAGAAATGCAAGGAGGAGGTAAGGTTTCATAAAGTTTTATGAAACACTCTGAAAATCACAATGAGCCAATACAGCCCACCTCAGCTAAAACCCATGGCACTGGTTGCTTCTCTTGCAATGATCACTTGCCAGGACTGAGTTTGGCTTTTCATTCTATAGCCCAAGGCTTAAAATAGAGGAAGCAAGATATATTGCTAATTAAGACTAGGTTGAGCTTTGTCCTTGACCCTTTCCATGTAGACTCATCTTCCCCAAACTCTTGCAGATCTTCCTGTTGATTCTTAGCACAACTGCTAAGGTATCCACTTTGCCTACCTTTATTAGTCTCCCCTCACTTAAGGCCTACCATAAAATAAAACTCCATGTCTTCATTTTCCCAATTGTACAATGATAATAACTATAATTACACAGCAATAGCCATAACTAAGACTCAAGATAACTAAATAAACTAATATTTGTAAAGTGTTTAGAGCAGGGTTTGGTAAATGAAAGAATAATACAAAAATTTGTTAAATAAAATAAATTATCTGTGAATACGTATACATGGATTCAAATGACAAAAAGCTCTGTATGATAATAAAACAGACTTCAAACAGAAAAGAAGAGCAAATGTATTGATTTTGTCAGTGTGTGTCATTAATCCAGTAAAGTTACCAAGAAAGGTTACCTCAGGAACCATGCTTTATCTAAACATTTTGTATTTAACCAATTCTGGCCTGGTCCGGAGACACTTAATTACCAAGGAAGAAATCAATCTACCTGTTGAAACCAGTTGACAAAATGCAAGTATGAGAGTTCACCCTGAGTCTGGATGTCCTCTATCTGACTATTCAGATTTATTGCATTACAGCATTGCAATTCAGCATTTTACTCATTTGCATTCTTTAGGCATTATTTAGATATTCCTTAAGAGGCTTCATTGTATATTCTAAAAAAGGATAGCGTTTGAAGTTAAATGTTTGGACTAAGGCAAAAAAACTTATTTTCCTTTGGAGGAGGGGGCTATAATGAGATAAAAAGGACAGCTGTAAATTGTAAAACTAGAAACAGAAAAAAGTAGAAAAAAAAGAAAGGACACTATGGAAGGAGAGACAATGAAGAGAAAATAAGGTCGGTTTTGAGATGAGACTGTTTACCATACTTGTAATATGTGAATAAATACAGGATATGATGACGTCAAAACTTATTATAAACAGGGAACAGAACACATTTCAAATACGGAGCTAAATAGGTGAAAAGTATAGGATGACCTCATGAAAATAAAAACTCTGGTTTAGACTTTATCTTCTCTATTTAAAAACAGCTTTTAAGATAAAAATATTTTGGAACCATGTCTAGAGTCTCAAAGATAAATTAGCCAACACTGGAAATGATATGTTTTTATTTTTCTCTTAACGTTTAGCAAAAAGAGCAGCTACTCTTCAATGATCATTAGAAATATTAATTTAGAAACCTGTAAGACAGTGAACCATATTAAAAATTATTTCTATAGACTGGCTTCATAAACTTAATACCCAGAAAATTTTAAACAATTCTGCAGATGTTCTCTCGGTGACAGTAATAAAACGTTAAGCTTTAAAAAAGAAACATATTTGATATTTTTTTAAACCAGACATACTTTATAATGAAGTTAAATTCCACTCACAGCGACTCAAGGAATATAATTAGAGTTTGCTATGAAAACAAATCCTTTGAATCCCTATTTAATAATTAAGAAGTATTAGTCCTGGTAGTTTTAGTCTACATAAATGGAATTTAAAGATTTTCAAAACTTTATTATGTTAAAAATATGTAGTGTTGAGGTGCTAAGCTTCTCTAAATTTTAGCAGCACACCTCAAACTTCTGCCAGAAGAAAAGTACGTTTCCACTAAGCAAGAAATTTCCATTACTCCTATATTAAAAAGCCACACCCCATACAACTAATGACAGGAAGGCATTTCAATTCAAACCTCTAACACTATCCAGCCTGAAGCAAAGTTAAAAAAAAAAAAGATGCAAAAATAAAACACAACTCATATTTTCAGAGAAGAAAGGAAACTCTTGCTAAATAAGTAACAATTATACTGAAGAATTTATATGCTAAGCACGACTGAATGTAAAAACACCAGAGCAGTCAACCATAGCTTTAGCACTTTGAGTATGATTAACAGAATGAACTTTCAAAGGTCAATTAAATGTCAACACATTTTAAAGAGATACTCTTCTTAAATCTGGTCAAAGTATAATGGCACCTCATTATCTTAGGAATACCCTTCTTATTTTAAGTGTAATGTGCATGTGATACATATATCTACCTACATACACATATGCAGACTTACATGTCACCAACCAGCTTACTATGGAAAGTCATCTAGTGTCTATCCTACAGTTTGACTATTTTAATGTTTTTCAATTTATAAAAGGATTAAGAAGAAAATATAACTGTATTTTATATATAGCACTATTCAATAAAGACGAAGTGCAAAGTAAATTTTAAATGCTAAGATGCATGGTTTATCCAATAGCTGACCTTATTTATTCTATCATAGGAAGTCATTCACAAGATGCCTCTTTATTATCCCTAATGCATCATCCCGCTACCTAATTCACCCCCATTAACCTTCCCTGAATGCTTGTGGCTAAAAAGCTTAATAAAAAAGGTTCATGGCATTCAAAAATTGCCAAGTTTAGCATCAGAAATCTGTGGGATAGAACAAGTCCTAAAGGCACTGAGTGTTCATTCCTGACATTTTTATCCAAAAACTCAGTAAAAGCTCCAATCCTATCCCACATTGGGAAGGTCAAGTTGTCCCAAAGCCTCAGAATAAGAAGGAACCATCAACATCATCCGGCCCAAACGCTTAACACTAACATCTCAGAAAATGTAGAACCACAAAGGTTAAGCAACCTAGCTTGGCTCCCACAGCTCTTTAGTAGACATCAAGTCTTCTAAAACTGTCTTAGTCTAGTGTTTTCTTCTTTATCAAATTTATGCTCTATTTTTTCTCCATTAGGACTTTAAGACCAGGTTATAATTGATCAAATAGCTGCAGCTACCATCGGAATTCAGAGCAAGATATAATCTTTAAGGAATAAATGAACTGGGAAGGCTCCAAGGGGGAGCTGGAAACTGAAGAAAGGGTAGAATCTGGGTGGTTCAAGAGGAGGCATCACTAATAAGGGAAGCAATACGGGCTAAGGCCCATTTCCATGTTCCAGGAACTATGGGGAGAATATATTCAGAGTAGGCTGGGACACTGGTTTTAAAGGCCACCATATAACCCAGGCAGAGGAGGCTCCATTTGATATGGGTACAAATAGAAAGTGATGAAAAGGATTTCAATTTTAGAAAAATTGAAAAGAATGATGATAGCAAAGAATAACCTTGCAACAGGTTTGTAAGAGAATGGAGGTAGGAAGAGAGGAAGATTTGAGGGGCCTCATAGGAGTCTGTTTACTAATATTAATATTTTACAGGACTGTTTGTAAGGGAAAAGTGAGCTAACGAGAGACAAAGTACTTTGGAAAGTACATGAGTTCTAGAAAGTAAAGGTATTTTTCAGAGCCATGATCACATTGCCATGTCTTGATGGCATACATTTCTCTGAAAATTCAAATTTGCAGTTGGATTCTTGACCTACTCCTTCAGGGTCAGAGATAGACATCTCTGTCCTTCAATAATTCCAAAGGCTAGATCCTAAGAGGAGAGACAATTGCTACCCATAAGTCATTGCAAGGTTGAGGATCACCGATACTGAAATGCTAAACTAAGATTAACATTTTGAGGCAGACAACATAATCAGTGTTTCTCAAAGTGAGTCAGAAAAAGTATTTAAGTGCTAAATAAAGTGGTATAAAAAGGGAGGGGGAAGAGGAGACCACACCTGAGCCAGGGCGATACATGAGGAGACCCAGGTTACTAGCTGGACTGCAGTCTGCCTCCTTCCCTTGTCCCTTTCCTCTCTGCTCAATAATTACTATATAGTGGTGTGACCTTCCCTTGTATCCAGAGTGACTTATCTCCTCGTGTGTTGTTGTCCTCTCTTATCCCTCTTCTACAGCAACTCTCCAGGGCTAGAAAAGAAGTTTTAAAATATTACTATAATAAATTAAAAGTATATACATGGAGTGTACTGAGTGAAAATTATTATCTGTCACTAACTTGTATATTACAAAACAACTCCTATGAGGCAGGTACTATTATCTTCATTTTCCAAGTAAGGAAACTGAAGCTTAGAGTTGTCGAAGGTACAGCTCAAAGTCACTTAGCTAATAAATGGCAAAGCTAGGATTTGTACCAGGTGTGGCTGACTCCTTAGCCTATGCTTTGAACTTCTCACCTAAACATTTCCCTTTTTCTTCAATAAGCATGAAAATACTGAAATATTGGGGATTTTTATGGATACAGAGGAAACAGAAGCCATTTTATGGGTTTGCAGATAAGAGTTTTAATAATAGACGGAACGGGGCCTGGGTTCAGCCACTCACTTGGCTGCCAAAATATCAGCTTTAGAACTAAATTCATCAAATATGAGTGTTAAACTATGTTGAGGGGATAGTTTTCCATGCAGCATTCTAGCTCTGTTCCCTCTCATGCGTTCTGTTCCTTGGGGTCCATTCCCAATTATTTGCTTGAAACCTCATCTCTCTAGATGAGGAGGTGCTACAGGAGAGGATGGTGGGAGTATACCACAGTAGAAGGGGTCTCTTGGCCCTGTGCTCCAAAGCAGCCTTAACTGTGCTTAGTAATTCGTAGGTAGGTGGTATCTTGGCTTGCTTGTAGAAGTGGCTCATGAGATCCCTGGCCAGAATTAAGAGACGAAGCCACCAATTCTGGTGCTGGAGAGGAAGTGATCAGGGCAGTGAGCATGGTGGGGAAGGAGTATTTTTCAAATGTTCCTGGGGAAAGCAACAGTTGCCATTAAACATTGGCAAGAAAACTCTAATTCTCAAAATTTAGTGTGATTAATTCTCACTTTGGGAGGAGGCTTGTTAAGAATACAGACTCCAGATTCTGCTCACAGACATTCTGATTCTTTAAGTGTAGGAAGTTGCCCAGCAGTCTGAAGTCCTGCAGGTGCTATAGAAGATTCTGATACAAGTGGTCAAAGGACCACACTCTCAAACACATTGCTCTCACCCCCTTCAAGGCAGCCCAACCAGGAAAAGTGCTATGAGAATGCACATTCTACAAAGACAGCTTGTTGTTCAAATACGAATGTCATGTCTTAGGGAGAGTGGTCACTTTTAACTGAGGCCAGTAGGCTCTCCAGGAGTCTCCAGGCTTATAAATGTTGGGCACTTAAATTCCTTATGTCAACAAATAGACTATTACACAGATCCCTTAGGAAAATCAGAATATCTTATACCTGATGTATACATAGGATCCCTCTAAACACATAACCTTTATCTAGAGTGAAGATCTTCTTGGAAAGATGCTATTTCCAGTGTTTATTTTATATTTGGTGTAAGACAGGAGCTAATTTTCTAACTGCAGATTTAGTTGATTTCAAAAGGTATACTTTTCTTCATGCAACTGCACTGAAAGGTTCATTTCATTTTATTTTAAGAATGAGTTGAAAAATCAGATAGCATTGTAGTGAAATACTATGGTTATGATTAGGCCATTTAATTAGACATTCAATCACAATGCAAACAGCTACTGATAATTCATGAAACATACCTTTTCAAAGGTTTGTGTTCTTCAAAAAAAGCTAAGTCAAAAAATGTATTATGTTAAATCAGTATTGCTATATTTGTCCAGAAACCCTATCAATTGTCTTTGTTTCTAAATCTGTATCCCTATTTTAAAATATAAACTTTCAGGATAGCTACTGGAACTAAGCTTGGTTTTTCTGCCAGTTTTCTTTGACACCTTCTTTCTTTCCCCTAAATCATGATAATGATTCTCTTAAAGGATGGGCAAAAAGAATTTTAAATTATTTTTACCTGAACACTGGGTATATTTTTCCAGTATTATTTATTATTTATGCACTTACATTAAAGGAAATCATCTTTTGTTGTTATAAGCTCCATGAGAAGAGAAATTGTCCAGTGGAGCACCTAACTATCCATGCTCATGGATAGTGAGAAAACTGGGAAAATTTATTATTGAGAGAACAAAATAACTTCTCCTGTATTCAATACTGACGAATATACATTTAAAAGTTGAACGAACTTTGGTTAGGGAAAATGCTTGATCTCACATTTTAGGGAAAAAAAATGCCTGTTATCACTATAAAGGAAAGTTAACACTCCATTATGTTGCAACACAACCTGTAATGACAATATTCCAAAAGCATTCCCGGACCAAACCTTTACCATTAATAATTTATCAAAATTATACATGTCACTAACACATCCCAACAAAGAAGATTATGTAAGTGAGCCATCTTGGCGTCAGTGATACTGAACATAGCAGCTATTTTCAATCCTTCATTAAAATTAGATCAAGATGTACTTGTATTTCTTGGTACGGTTTCTGTAAGGAAGATTTACATTAGTTTAAGACTTACTTTGGTTATAAGTGACATTTTCTTTTCCTTTGCCAGAAGTTAGATCCCACTACTCCCCCACTGCCCTCCACACAAAAGTTTTCAGTAGAAAGAAGCAATACAGAAAAGACAGTAACAACAAAACACCTGCCCTGTTTACTCTCTTGTATGTATAATAAGAGCCTTGTTCTCCCCCTAAACTGAGTCAGAGATGCCATGAAGGGATCGCTGGAGGCACCTGCCACTTTACCCTCAGGCTTGGCTTTCTGTCCTCAGCCTGGCTCCTACTACTACAAATGGTGCAGCAAAGTAGACCAGTTTTAAGAACTGTTTTTAAACAAAGGCTAACTTATTTATCACTGAAAAGAAATCTCAACCCTTCAAATATTACTGTTTGAAAACATCAGACTTAAAAGTTACTTCCCAGTAGGCTGAAAGGTGAATCCATGCGCCTGTAAATATATCCTGGCCTACTGGTTCATAACTCGTGTACCACGTTGAGGCCCAAAGGAAAATCTCAAACCGAGAGGCATTTTAAAACGGGAAGACGCCCCAGATTATGTAGCTCTAGCCTCATGTGTCACCGATGAGGAGATCTAAGCGGTAAAGTCACTTGTCCAAGGTCAAGCAGAGCCAGTTACAGGCAGGGCTGGTGCGCGACCTTCTAATCTTTCTACCTCCCAACCCCCACCCCGCACAGGCCCTCAATAGTTCTGGCTCCTAAAAGGTTCCCACCGATACGGTTCACGAGTCAGTGGCAGGTCAGCGACTCTTAAGGAATCGCACTTTTATTTGTTCTCCTCGGCGGCTCGAAAAAGTATTAAAAGGCACTCTCCCTGTCTTCTCCCCAAACCCAGACACCCCGCTCAAGCCCCTCGTGCCGGAAAAGCCAACTCACCCGCAGCCCGGGGCGCGGGCGCCCTCGGACGGACTCTGGCCCTCCCCGCAGTCGCCGCCGGCCGCGCCGCGGCCCGGGCTGACGACGAGTCCAGAAAGTCACCGGCGGTGACCGCGGACGCCAG